>NW_027479778.1:0-66161 GCF_051014685.1 Ptiloglossa arizonensis
GCGAGTTTCTACTTTCAGATGCAACAGAAATTTTTCGGATTGGTCAATCCGTTCGCAAGATATGGCAGTTTGGAGGTAAGAAACGCTTGAGAAACTCAAAATTTTCGCAGTTCTGATGCTCGAAACGAATAACTGGAACGGCCTAGGGGAAAACTACACATACCGTTGTAATCGGGCGAGTTTCTACTTTCAGATACAACAGAAATTTTGCGGATTGGTCAATCCGTTTGCGAGATGTGGCAGTTTGGAGGTAAGAAACGCTTGAGAAACTCAAAATTGTCGCAGTTCTGATGCTCGAAACGAATAACTAGAACGGCCTAGGGGAAAAGTACGCATACCGATGTAATCGGGCGAGTTTCTACTTTCAGATGCAAGAGAAATTTTGCGGATTGGTCGATCCGTTCGCGAGATATGGCAGTTTGGAAGTAAGAAACGCTTGAGAAACTCAAAATTTTCGCAGTTCTGATGCTCGAAACGAATGGCTAGAACGGCCAAGGGGAGAAGTACGCATACCGTTGTAATCGGGCGAGTTTCTACTTTCAGATGCAACAGAAATTTTGCAGATTGGTCAATCCGTTCGCGAGATATGGCAGTTTGGAGGTAAGAAACACTTGAGGAACTTAAAATTTTCGCAGTTCTGATGCTCGAAACGAATAACTAGAACGGCCTAGGGGAAAAGTACGCATACCGCTGTATTCAGGCGAGTTTCTACTTTCAGATGCAACAGAAATTTTGCGGATTGGTCAATCCGTTCGCGAGATATGGCAGTTTGGAAGTAAGAAACGCTTGAGAAACTCAAAATTTTCGCAGTTCTGATGCTCGAAACGAATGACTAGAACGGCCTAGGGGAGAAGAATGCATACCGTTGTAATCGGGCGAGTTTCTACTTTCAGATGCAACAGAAATTTTGCGGATTGGTCAATCCGTTTGCGAGATGTGGCAGTTTGGAGGTAAGAAACTCTTGAGAAACTCAAAATTTTCGCAGTTCTGATGCTCGAAACGAATGACTAGAACGGCCTAGGGGAGAAGTACGCATACCGTTGTAATCGGGCGAGTTTCTACTTTCAGATGCAACAGAAATTTTGCGGATTGGTCAATCCGTTCGCGAGATATGGCAGTTTGGAGATAAGAAACGCTTGAGAAACTCAAGATTTGCGCAGTTCTGATGCTCGAAACGAATGACTAGAACGGCCTAGGGGAGAAGTACGCATACCGATGTAATCGGGCGAGTTTCTATTTTCAGATGCAACAGAAATTTTGCGGATTGGTCGATCCATTCGCGAGATATGGCAGTTTGGAAGTAAGAAACGCTTGAGAAACTCAAAATTTTCGCAGTTCTGATGCTCGAAACGAATGACTAGAACGGCCTAGGGGAGACGAATGCATACCGTTGTAATCGGGCGAGTTTCTACTTTCAGATGCAACAGAAATTTTGCGGATTGGTCAATCCGTTTGCGAGATGTGGCAGTTTGGATGTAAGAAACGCTTGAGAAACTCAAAATTTTCGCAGTTCTGATGCTCGAAACGAATGACTAGAACGGCCCAGGGGAAAAGTGAGCATACCGTTGTAATCGGGCGAGTTTCTACTTTCAGAAGCAACAGAAATTTTGCGGATTGGTCATTCCGTTCGCGAGATATGGCAGTTTGGAGGTAAGAAACGCATGAGAAACTCAAAATTTTCGCAGTTCTGATGCTCGAAACGAATAACTGGAACGGCCTAGGGGAATACTACACATACCGTTGTAATCGGGCTAGTTTCTACTTTCAGATGCAACAGAAATTTTGCGGATTTGTCAATCCGTTCGCGAGATATGGCAGTTTGGAGGTAAGAAACGCTTGAGAAACTCAAAATTTTCGCAGTTCTGATGCTCGAAACGAATAACTAGAGCGGCCTAGGGGAAAACTACTCCTACCGTAGTAATCGGGCGAGTTTCTACTTTCAGATGCAACAGAAATTTTTCGGATTGGTCAATCCGTTCGCAAGATATGGCAGTTTGGAGGTAAGAAACGCTTGAGAAACTCAAAATTTTCGCAGTTCTGATGCTCGAAACGAATAACTAGAGCGGCCTAGGGGAAAACTACACCTACCGTAGTAATCGGGCGAGTTTCTACTTTCAGATGCAACAGAAATTTTGCGGATTGGTCAATCCGTTCGCGAGATATGGCAGTTTGGAGGTAAGAAACGCTTGAGAAACTCAAAATTTTCGCAGTTCTGATGCTCGAAATGAATAACTGGAACTGCCTAGGGGAAAACTACACATACCGTTGTAATCGGGCGAGTTTCTACTTTCAGATGCAACAGAAATTTTGCAGACTGGTCAATCCGTTCGCGAGATATGGCAGTTTGGAGGTAAGAAACACTTGAGAAACTTAAAATTTTCGCAGTTCTGATGCTCGAAACGAATAACTAGAACGGCCTAGGGGAAAACTACACCTACCGTTGTAATCGGGCGAGTTTCTACTTTCAGATGCAACAGAAATTTTTCGGATTGGTCAATCCGTTCGCAAGATATGGCAGTTTGGAGATAAGAAACGCTTGAGAAACTCAAAATTTTCGCAGTTCTGATGCTCGAAACGAATAACTAGAGCGGCCTAGGGGAAAACTACACCTACCGTTGTAATCGGGCGAGTTTCTACTATCAGATGCAACAGAAATTTTGCGGATTGATCAATCCGTTCGCGAGATATGGCAGTTTGGAGAGAAGAAACGCTTGAGAAACTCAAAATTTTCGTAGTTCTGATGCTCGAAACGAGTAACTAGAACGGCCTAGGGGAAAAGTACGCATACCGCTGTATTCAGGCGAGTTTCTACTTTCAGATGCAACAGAAATTTTGCGGATTGGTCAGTCCGTTCGCGAGATATGGCAGTTTGGAGGTAAGAAACGCTTGAGAAACTCAAAATTGTCGCAGTTCTGATGCTCGAAACGAATAACTAGAACGGCCTAGGGGAAAAGTACACATACCGTTGTAATCGGGCGAGTTTCTACTTTCAGATACAACAGAAATTTTGCGGATTGGTCAATCCGTTTGCGAGATGTGGCAGTTTGGAGGTAAGAAACGCTTGAGAAACTCAAAATTGTGGCAGTTCTGATGCTCGAAATGAATAACTGGAATTGCCTAGGGGAAAACTACACATACCGTTGTAATCGGGCGAGTTTCTACGTTCAGATGCAACAGAAATTTTGCGGATTGGTCAATCCGTTCGCGAGATATGGCAGTTTGGAGGTAAGAAACACTTGAGAAACTTAAAATTTTCGCAGTTCTGATGCTCGAAACGAATAACTAGAACGGCCTAGGGGAAAACTACACCTACCGTTGTAATCGGGCGAGTTTCTACTTTCAGATGCAACAGAAATTTTTCGGATTGGTCAATCCGTTCGCAAGATATGGCAGTTTGGAGATAAGAAACGCTTGAGAAACTCAAAATTTTCGCAGTTCTGATGCTCGAAACGAATAACTAGAGCGGCCTAGGGGAAAACTACACCTACCGTTGTAATCGGGCGAGTTTCTACTATCAGATGCAACAGAAATTTTGCGGATTGATCAATCCGTTCGCGAGATATGGCAGTTTGGAGAGAAGAAACGCTTGAGAAACTCAAAATTTTCGTAGTTCTGATGCTCGAAACGAGTAACTAGAACGGCCTAGGGGAAAAGTACGCATACCGCTGTATTCAGGCGAGTTTCTACTTTCAGATGCAACAGAAATTTTGCGGATTGGTCAGTCCGTTCGCGAGATATGGCAGTTTGGAGGTAAGAATCGCTTGAGAAACTCAAAATTGTCGCAGTTCTGATGCTCGAAACGAATAACTAGAACGGCCTAGGGGAAAAGTACACATACCGTTGTAATCGGGCGAGTTTCTACTTTCAGATACAACAGAAATTTTGCGGATTGGTCAATCCGTTTGCGAGATGTGGCAGTTTGGAGGTAAGAAACGCTTGAGAAACTCAAAATTGTGGCAGTTCTGATGCTCGAAATGAATAACTGGAATTGCCTAGGGGAAAACTACACATACCGTTGTAATCGGGCGAGTTTCTACGTTCAGATGCAACAGAAATTTTGCGGATTGGTCAATCCGTTCGCGAGATATGGCAGTTTGGAAGTAAGAAACGCTTGAGAAACACAAAATTTTCGCAGTTCTGATGCTCGAAACGAATAACTGGAACGGTCTAGGGGAAAACTACACATACCGTTGTAATCGGGCGAGTTTCTACTTTCAGATGCAACAGAAATTTTGCGGATTGGTCAATCCGTTCGCGAGATGTGGCAGTTTGGAGGTAAGAAACGCTTGAGAAACTCAGAATTTTCGCAGTTCTGATGCTCGAAACGAATAACTAGAACGACCTAGGGGAAAAGTACGCATACCGATGTAATCGGGCGAGTTTCTACTTTCAGATGCAACAGAAATTTTGCGGATTGATCAATCCGTTCGCGAGATATGGCAGTTTGGAGATAAGAAACGCTTGAGAAACTCAAAATTTTTGTAGTTCTGATGCTCGAAACGAGTAACTAGAACGGCCTAGGGGAAAAGTGCGCATACCGTTGTAATCGGGCGAATTTCTACTTTCAAATGCAACAGAAATTTTGCGGATTGGTCAATGCGTTCGCGAGATATGGCAGTTTGGAGGTAAGAAACGCTTGAGAAACACAAAATTTTCGCAGTTCTGATGCTCGAAACGAATAACTGGAACGGCCTAGGGGAAAACTACACATACCGTTGTAATCGGGCGAGTTTCTACTTTCAGATACAATAGAAATTTTGCGGATTGGTCAATCCGTTTGCGAGATGTGGCAGTTTGGAGGTAAGAAACGCTTGAGAAACTCAAAATTGTCGCAGTTCTGATGCTCGAAACGAATAACCAGAACGGCCTAGGGGAAAAGTACGCATACCGATGTAATCGGGCGAGCTTCTACTTTCAGATGCAACAGAAATTTTGCGGATTGGTCGATCCGTTCGCGAGATATGGCAGTTTGGAAGTAAGAAACGCTTGAGAAACTCAAAATTTTCGCAGTTCTGATGCTCGAAACGAATAACTGGAACGGTCTAGGGGAAAACTACACATACCGTTGTAATCGGGCGAGTTTCTACTTTCAGATGCAACAGAAATTTTGCGGATTGGTCAATCCGTTCGCGAGATGTGGCAGTTTGGAGGTAAGAAACGCTTGAGAAACTCAGAATTTTCGCAGTTCTGATGCTCGAAACGAATAACTAGAACGACCTAGGGGAAAAGTACGCATACCGATGTAATCGGGCGAGTTTCTACTTTCAGATGCAACAGAAATTTTGCGGATTGGTCGGTCCGTTCGCGAGATATGGCAGTTTGGAAGTAAGAAACGCTTGAGAAACTCAAAATTTTCGCAGTTCTGATGCTCAAAACGAATAACTGGAACGGTCTAGGGGAAAACTACACATACCGTTGTAATCGGGCGAGTTTCTACTTTCAGATGCAACAGAAATTTTGCGGATTGGTCAATCCGTTCGCGAGATGTGGCAGTTTGGAGGTAAGAAACGCTTGAGAAACTCAAAATTGTCGCAGTTCTAATGCTCGAAACGAATAACTAGAACGACCTAGGGGAAAAGTACGCATACCGATGTAATCGGGCGAGTTTCTACTTTCAGATGCAACAGAAATTTTGCGGATTGGTCGGTCCGTTCGCGAGATATGGCCGTTTGGATGTAAGAAACGCTTGAGAAACTCAAAATTTTCGTAGTTCTGATGCTCGAAACGAGTAACTAGAACGGCCTAGGGGAAAAGTGCGCATACCGTTGTAATCGGGCGAGTTTCTACTTTCAAATGCAACAGAAATTTTGCGGATTGGTCAATGCGTTCGCGAGATATGGCAGTTTGGAGGTAAGAAACGCTTGAGAAACACAAAATTTTCGCAGTTCTGATGCTCGAAACGAATAACTGGAACGGCCTAGGGGAAAACTACACATACCGTTGTAATCGGGCGAGTTTCTACTTTCAGATACAACAGAAATTTTGCGGATTGGTCAATCCGTTTGCGAGATGTGGCAGTTTGGAGGTAAGAAACGCTTGAGAAACTCAAAATTGTCGCAGTTCTGATGCTCGAAACGAATAACTAGAACGGCCTAGGGGAAAAGTACGCATACCGATGTAATCGGGCGAGTTTCTACTTTCAGATGCAACAGAAATTTTGCGGATTGGTCGATCCGTTCGCGAGATATGGCAGTTTGGAAGTAAGAAACGCTTGAGAAACTCAAAATTTTCGCAGTTCTGATGCTCGAAACGAATAACTGGAACGGTCTAGGGGAAAACTACACATACCGTTGTAATCGGGCGAGTTTCTACTTTCAGATGCAACAGAAATTTTGCGGATTGGTCAATCCGTTCGCGAGATGTAGCAGTTTGGAGGTAAGAAACGCTTGAGAAACTCAGAATTTTCGCAGTTCTGATGCTCGAAACGAATAACTAGAACGACCTAGGGGAAAAGTACGCATACCGATGTAATCGGGCGAGTTTCTACTTTCAGATGCAACAGAAATTTTGCGGATTGGTCGGTTCGTTCGCGAGATATGGCCGTTTGGATGTAAGAAACGATTGAGAAACTCAAAATTTTCGCAGTTCTGATGCTCGAAACGAATAACTAGAACGGCCTAGGGGAAAAGTACGCATACCGATGTAATCGGGCGAGTTTCTACTTTGGGATGCAACAGAAATTTTTCGGATTGGTCAATCCGTTCGCAAGATATGGCAGTTTGCAGATAGGAAACGCTTGAGAAACTCAAAATTGTCGCAGTTCTGATGCTCGAAACGAATAACTAGAACGGCCTAGGGGAAAAGTACGCATACCGATGTAATCGGGCGAGTTTCTACTTTCAGATGCAACAGAAATGTTGCGGATTGGTCGATCCGTTCGCGAGATATGGCAGTTTGGAAGTAAGAAACGCTTGAGAAACTCAAAATTGTCGCAGTTGATGCTCGAAACGAATAACTAGAACGGCCTAGGGGAAAAGTACGCATACCGTTGTAATCGGGAGGGTTTCTACTTTCAGAAGCAACAGAAATTTTGCGGATTGGTCAATCCGTTCGCGAGATATGGCAGTTTGGAGGTAAGAAACGCTTGAGAAACTCAAAATTTTCGCAGTTCTGGTGCTCGAAATGAATAACTGGAACGGCCTAGGGGAAAACTACACATACCGTTGTAATCGGGCGAGTTTCTACTTTCAGATGCAACAGAAATTTTGCGGATTGGTCAATCCGTTCGCGAGATATGGCAGTTTGGAGGTAAGAAACGCTTGCGAAACTCAAAATTGTCGCAGTTCTGATGCTCGAAACGAATAACTGGAACGGCCTAGGGGAAAACTACACATACCGTTGTAATCAGGCGAGTTTCTACTTTCAGGTGCAACAGAAATTTTTCGGACTGGTCAACCCGTTCGCAAGATATGGCAGTTTGGAGGTAAGAAACGCTTGAGAAACTCAATATTTTCGCAGTTCTGATGCTCGAAACGAATAACTAGAGCGGCCTAGGGGAAAACCACACCTACCGTTGTAATCGGGCGAGTTTCTACTTTCAGATGCAACAGAAATTTTGCGGATTGGTCAATGCGTTCGCGAGATATGGCAGTTTGGAGGTAAGAAACGCTTGAGAAACTCAAAATTTTCGCAGTTCTGATGCTCGAAACGAGTAACTGGAACGGCGTAGGGGAAAACCACACATACCGTTGTAATCGGGCGAGTTTCTACTTTCAGATACAACAGAAATCTTGCGGATTTGTCAATCCGTTCGCGAGATATGGCAGTTTGGAGGTAAGAAACGCTTGAGAAACTCAAAATTTTCGCAGTTCTGATGCTCGAAACGAATAACTAGAGCGGCCTAGGGGAAAACTACACCTACCGTAGTAATCGGGCGAGTTTCTACTTTCAGATGCAACAGAAATTTTTCGGATTGGTCAATCCGTTCGCAAGATATGGCAGTTTGCAGATAGGAAACGCTTGAGAAACTCAAAATTGTCGCAGTTCTGATGCTCGAAACGAATAACTAGAACGGCCTAGGGGAAAAGTACGCATACCGATGTAATCGGGCGAGTTTCTACTTTCAGATGCAACAGAAATGTTGCGGATTGGTCGATCCGTTCGCGAGATATGGCAGTTTGGAAGTAAGAAACGCTTGAGAAACTCAAAATTGTCGCAGTTCTGATGCTCGAAACGAATAACTAGAACGGCCTAGGGGAAAAGTACGCATACCGTTGTAATCGGGAGGGTTTCTACTTTCAGAAGCAACAGAAATTTTGCGGATTGGTCAATCCGTTCGCGAGATATGGCAGTTTGGAGGTAAGAAACGCTTGAGAAACTCAAAATTTTCGCAGTTCTGGTGCTCGTAATGAATAACTGGAACGGCCTAGGGGAAAACTACACATACCGTTGTAATCGGGCGAGTTTCTACTTTCAGATGCAACAGAAATTTTGCGGATTGGTCAATCCGTTCGCGAGATATGGCAGTTTGGAGGTAAGAAACGCTTGCGAAACTCAAAATTGTCGCAGTTCTGATGCTCGAAACGAATAACTGGAACGGCCTAGGGGAAAACTACACCTACCGTTGTAATCGGGCGAGTTTCTACTTTCAGATGCAACAGAAATTTTGCGGATTGGTCAATGCGTTCGCGAGATATGGCAGTTTGGAGGTAAGAAACGCTTGAGAAACTCAAAATTTTCGCAGTTCTGATGCTCGAAACGAATAACTGGAACGGCGTAGGGGAAAACCACACATACCGTTGTAATCGGGCGAGTTTCTACTTTCAGATACAACAGAAATCTTGCGGATTTGTCAATCCGTTCGCGAGATATGGCAGTTTGGAGGTAAGAAACGCTTGAGAAACTCAAAATTTTCGCAGTTCTGATGCTCGAAACGAATAACTAGAGCGGCCTAGGGGAAAACTACACCTACCGTAGTAATCGGGCGAGTTTCTACTTTCAGATGCAACAGAAATTTTTCGGATTGGTCAATCCGTTCGCAAGATATGGCAGTTTGGAGGTAAGAAACGCTTGAGAAACTCAAAATTTTCGCAGTTCTGATGCTCGAAACGAATAACTGGAACGGTCTAGGGGAAAACTACACATACCGTTGTAATCGGGCGAGTTTCTACTTTCAGATGCAACAGAAATTTTGCGGATTGGTCAATCCGTTCGCGAGATGTGGCAGTTTGGAGGTAAGAAACGCTTGAGAAACTCAGAATTTTCGCAGTTCTGATGCTCGAAACGAATAACTAGAACGACTTAGGGGAAAAGTACGCATACCGATGTAATCGGGCGAGTTTCTACTTTCAGATGCAACAGAAATTTTTCGGATTGGTCGGTCCGTTCGCGAGATATGGCAGTTTGGAAGTAAGAAACGCTTGAGAAACTCAAAATTTTCGCAGTTCTGATGCTCGAAACGAATAACTGGAACGGTCTAGGGGAAAACTACACATACCGTTGTAATCGGGCGAGTTTCTACTTTCAGATGCAACAGAAATTTTGCGGATTGGTCAATCCGTTCGCGAGATGTGGCAGTTTGGAGGTAAGAAACGCTTGAGAAACTCAAAATTTTCGCAGTTCTGATGCTCGAAACGAATAACTAGAACGGCCTAGGGGAAAAGTACGCATACCGATGTAATCGGGCGAGTTTCTACTTTCAGATGCAACAGAAATCATGCGGATTGGTCAATCCGTTCGCGAGATATGGCCGTTTGGATGTAAGAAACGATTGAGAAACTCAAAATTTTCGCAGTTCTGATGCTCGAAACGAATAACTAGAACGGCCTAGGGGAAAAATGCGCATACCGTTGAAATCGGGCGAGTTTCTACTTTCAGATGCAACAGAAACTTTGCGGATTGATCAATCCGTTCGCGAGATATGTCAGTTTGGAGATAAGAAACGCTTTAGAAACTCAAAATTTTCGCAGTTCTGATGCTCGAAACGAATAACTAGAACGGCCTAGTGGAAAAGTGCGCATACCGTTGTAATCGGGCGAGTTTCTACTTTCAGATGCAACAGAAATTTTGCGGATTGGTCAATCCGTTCGCGAGATGTGGCAGTTTGGAGGTAAGAAACGCTTGAGAAACTCAAAATTTTCGCAGTTCTGATGCTCGAAACGAATAACTAGAACGACCTAGGGGAAAAGTACGCATACCGATGTAATCGGGCGAGTTTCTACTTTCAGATGCAACAGAAATTTTTGCGGATTGGTCGGTCCGTTCGCGAGATATGGCCGTTTGGATGTAAGAAACGATTGAGAAACTCAAAATTTTCGCAGTTCTGATGCTCGAAACGAATAACTAGAACGGCCTAGGGGAAAAGTACGCATACCGATGTAATCGGGCGAGTTTCTACTTTCAGATGCAACAGAAATCATGCGGATTGGTCAATCCGTTCGCGACATATGGCCGTTTGGATGTAAGAAACGCTTGAGAAACTCAAAATTTTCGCAGTTCTGATGCTCGAAACGAATAACTGGAACGGTCTAGGGGAAAACTACACATACCGTTGTAATCGGGCGAGTTTCTACTTTCAGATGCAACAGAAATTTTGCGGATTGGTCAATCCGTTCGCGAGATGTGGCAGTTTGGAGGTAAGAAACGCTTGAGAAACACAAAATTTTCGCAGTTCTGATGCTCGAAACGAATAACTAGAACGTCCTAGGGGAAAAGTACGCATACCGATGTAATCGGGCGAGTTTCTACTTGCAGATGCAACAGAAATCATGCGGATTGGTCAATCCGTTCGCGAGATATGGCCGTTTGGATGTAAGAAACGATTGAGAAACTCAAAATTTTCGCAGTTCTGATGCTCGAAACGAATAACTAGAACGGCCCAGGGGAAAAGTGCGCATACCTTTGTAATCGGGCGAGTTTCAACTTTCAGATGCAACAGAAATTTTGCGGATTGGTCAATCCGTTCGCGAGATATGGCAGTTTGGAAGTAAGAAACGCTTGAGAAACTCAAAATTTTCGCAGTTCTGATGCTCGAAACGAATGACTAGAACGGCCTAGGGGAGAAGTACGCATACCGTTGTAATCGGGCGTGTTTCTACTTTCAGATGCAACAGAAATTTTGCGGATTGATAAATCCGTTCGCGAGATATGGCAGTTTGGAGCTAAGAAACGCTTGAGAAACTCAAAATTTTCGCAGTTTTGATGCTCGAAACGAATGACTAGAACGGCCTAGGGGAGAAGTACGCATACCGTTGTAATCGGGCGAGTTTCTACTTTCAGATGCAACAGAAACTTTGCGGATTGATCAATCCGTTCGCGAGATATGGCAGTTTGGAGATAAGAAACGCTTTAGAAACTCAAAATTTTCGCAGTTCTGATGCTCGAAACGAATAACTAGAACGGCCCAGGGGAAAAGTGCGCATACCTTTGTAATCGGGCGAGTTTCAACTTTCAGATGCAACAGAAATTTTGCGGATTGGTCAATCCGTTCGCGAGATATGGCAGTTTGGAAGTAAGAAACGCTTGAGAAACTCAAAATTTTCGCAGTTCTGATGCTCGAAACGAATGACTAGAACGGCCTAGGGGAGAAGTACGCATACCGTTGTAATCGGGCGTGTTTCTACTTTCAGATGCAACAGAAATTTTGCGGATTGATAAATCCGTTCGCGAGATATGGCAGTTTGGAGCTAAGAAACGCTTGAGAAACTCAAAATTTTCGCAGTTTTGATGTTCGAAACGAATGACTAGAACGGCCTAGGGGAGAAGTACGCATACCGTTGTAATCGGGCGAGTTTCTACTTTCAGATGCAACAGAAACTTTGCGGATTGATCAATCCGTTCGCGAGATATGGCAGTTTGGAGCTAAGAAACGCTTTAGAAACTCAAAATTTTCGCAGTTCTGATGCTCGAAACGAATGACTAGAACGTCCTAGGGGAGTAGTACGCATACCGTTGTAATCGGGCGAGTTTCTACTTTCAGATGCAACAGAAATTATGCGGATTGTTCAATCCGTTCGCGAGATATGGCAGTTTGGATGTAAGAAACGATTGAGGAACTCAAAATTTTCGCAGTTCTGATGCTCGAAACGAATAACTAGAACGGCCTAGGGGAAAAATGCGCATACCGTTGAAATCGGGCGAGTTTCTACTTTCAGATGCAACAGAAACTTTGCGGATTGATCAATCCGTTCGCGAGATATGGCAGTTTGGAGATAAGAAACACTTTAGAAACTCAAAATTTTCGCAGTTCTGATGCTCGAAACGAATAACTAGAACGGCCCAGGGGAAAAGTGCGCATACCGTTGTAATCGGGCGAGTTTCTACTTTCAGATGCAACAGAAATTTTGCGGATTGGTCAATCCGTTCGCGAGATATGGCAGTTTGGAAGTAAGAAACGCTTGAGAAACTCAAAATTTTCGCAGTTCTGATGCTCGAAACGAATGACTAGAACGGCCTAGGGGAGAAGTACGCATACCGTTGTAATCGGGCGTGTTTCTACTTCCAGATGCAACAGAAATTTTGCGGATTGATAAATCCGTTCGCGAGATATGGCAGTTTGGAGATAAGAAACGCTTGAGAAACTCAAAATTTTCGCAGTTCTGATGCTCGAAACGAATAACTAGAACGGCCTAGGGGAAAAGTGCGCATACCGTTGTAATCGGGCGAGTTTCTACTTTCAGATGCAACAGAAATGTTGCGGATTGATCAATCCGTTCGGAGATATAGTATGGCAGTTTGGAGATAAGAAACGCTTTAGAAACTCAAAATTTTCGCAGTTCTAATGCTCGAAACGAATAACTAGAACGGCCCAGGGGAAAAGTGCGCATATCGTTCTAATCGGGCGAGTTTCTACATTCAAATGCAACAGAAATTTTGCGGATTATTCAATCCGTTCGCGAGATATGGCAGTTTGGATGTAAGAAACGCTTGAGAAACTCAAAATTTTCGCAGTTCTGATGCTCGAAACGAATAACTGGAACGGTCTAGGGGAAAACTACACATACCGTTGTAATCGGGCGAGTTTCCACTTTCAGATGCAACAGAAATTTTGCGGATTGGTCAATCCGTTCGCGAGATGTGGCAGTTTGGAGGTAAGAAACGCTTGAGAAACTCAGAATTTTCGCAGTTCTGATGCTCGAAACGAATAACTAGAACGGCCTAGGGGATAAGTACGCATACCGATGTAATCGGGCGAGTTTCTACTTTCAGATGCAACAGAAATCATGCGGATTGGTCAATCCGTTCGCGAGATATGGCCGTTTGGATGTAAGAAACGATTGAGAAACTCAAAATTTTCGCAGTTCTGATGCTCGAAACGAACAACTAGAACGGCCTAGGGGAAAAATGCGCATACCGTTGAAATCGGGCGAGTTTCTACTTTCAGATGCAACAGAAACTTTGCGGATTGATCAATCCGTTCGCGAGATATGGCAGTTTGGAGATAAGAAACGCTTTAGAAACTCAAAATTTTCGCAGTTCTGATGCTCGAAACGAATAACTAGAACGGCCCAGTGGAAAAGTGCGCATACCGTTGTAATCGGGCGAGTTTCTACTTTCAGATGCAACAGAAATTTTGCGGATTGGTCAATCCGTTCGCGAGATATGGCAGTTTGGAGCTAAGAAACGCTTGAGAAACTCAAAATTTTCGCAGTTCTGATGCTCGAAACGAATGACTAGAACGGCCTAGGGGAGTAGTACGCATACCGTTGTAATCGGGCGAGTTTCTACTTTCAGATGCAACAGAAATTATGCGGATTGTTCAATCCGTTCGCGAGATATGGCAGTTTGGAGGTAAGAAACGCTTGAGAAACTCAAAATTTTCGCAGTTCTGATGCTCGAAACGAATAACTAGAACGGCCTAGGGGAAAAGTACGCATACCGATGTAATCGGGCGAGTTTCTACTTTCAGATGCAACAGAAATCATGCGGATTGGTCAATCCGTTCGCGAGATATGGCCGTTTGGATGTAAGAAACGATTGAGAAACTCAAAATTTTCGCTGTTCTGATGCTCGAAACGAATAACTAGAACGGCCTAGGGGAAAAATGCGCATACCGTTGAAATCGGGCGAGTTTCTACTTTCAGATGCAACAGAAACTTTGCGGATTGATCAATCCGTTCGTGAGATATGGCAGTTTGGAGATAAGAAACGCTTTAGAAACTCAAAATTTTCGCAGTTCTGATGCTCGAAACGAATAACTAGAACGGCCCAGTGGAAAAGTGCGCATACCGTTGTAATCGGGCGAGTTTCTACTTTCAGACGCAACAGAAATTTTGCGGATTGGTCAATCCGTTCGCGAGATATGGCAGTTTGGAGCTAAGAAACGCTTGAGAAACTCAAAATTTTCGCAGTTCTGATGCTCGAAACGAATGACTAGAACGGCCTAGGGGAGAAGTACGCATACCGTTGTAGTCGGGCGAGTTTCTATTTTCAGATGCAACAGAAATTTTGCGGATTGATCAATCCGTTCGCGAGATATGGCAGTTTGGAGATAAGAAACGCTTGAGAAACTCAAAATTTTCGCAGTTCTGATGCTCGAAACGAATGACTAGAACGGCCTAGGGGAGTAGTACGCATACCGTTGTAATCGGGCGAGTTTCTACTTTCAGATGCAACAGAAATTATGCGGATTGTTCAATCCGTTCGCGAGATATGGCAGTTTGGAGGTAAGAAACGCTTGAGAAACTCAAAATTTTCGCAGTTCTGATGCTCGAAACGAATAACTAGAACGGCCTAGGGGAAAAATGCGCATACCGTTGAAATCGGGCGAGTTTCTACTTTCAGATGCAACAGAGACTTTGCGGATTGATCAATCCGTTCGCGAGATATGGCAGTTTGGAGAGAAGAAACGCTTGAGAAACTCAAAATATTCGCAGTTCTGATGCTCGAAACGAATAACTAGAACGACCTAGGGGAAAAGTACGCATACCGATGTAATCGGGCGAGTTTCTACTTTCAGATGCAACAGAAATTTTGCGGATTGGTCGGTCCGTTCGCGAGATATGGCAGTTTGGAAGTAAGCAACGCTTGAGAAACTCAAAATTTTCGCAGTTCTGATGCTCGAAACGAATAACTGGAACGGTCTAGGGGAAAACTACACATACCGTTGTAATCGGGCGAGTTTCTACTTTCAGATGCAACAGAAACTTTGCGGATTGATCAATCCGTTCGTGAGATATGGCAGTTTGGAGATAAGAAACGCTTTAGAAACTCAAAATTTTCGCAGTTCTGATGCTCGAAACGAATAACTAGAACGGCCCAGTGGAAAAGTGCGCATACCGTTGTAATCGGGCGAGTTTCTACTTTCAGATGCAACAGAAATTTTGCGGATTGGTCAATCCGTTCGCGAGATATGGCAGTTTGGAAGTAAGAAACGCTTGAGAAACTCAAAATTTTCGCAGTTCTGATGCTCGAAACGAATGACTAGAACGGCGTAGGGGAGAAGTACGCATACCGTTGTAATCGGGCGTGTTTCTACTTTCAGATGCAACAGAAATTTTGCGGATTGATAAATCCGTTCGCGAGATATGGCAGTTTGGAGCTAAGAAACGCTTGAGAAACTCAAAATTTTCGCAGTTTTGATGCTCGAAACGAATGACTAGAACGGCCTAGGGGAGAAGTACGCATACCGTTGT
This sequence comes from Ptiloglossa arizonensis, assembly GCF_051014685.1. Lineage (NCBI taxonomy): Eukaryota > Metazoa > Arthropoda > Insecta > Hymenoptera > Colletidae > Ptiloglossa > Ptiloglossa arizonensis. The sequence continues at coordinate 15,573 of NW_027479778.1, forward strand.
AATCGGGCGAGTTTCTACTTTCAGATGCAACAGAAACTTTGCGGATTGATCAATCCGTTCGCGAGATATGGCAGTTTGGAGATAAGAAACGCTTTAGAAACTCAAAATTTTCGCAGTTCTGATGCTCGAAACGAATAACTAGAACGGCCCAGGGGAAAAGTGCGCATACCTTTGTAATCGGGCGAGTTTCAACTTTCAGATGCAACAGAAATTTTGCGGATTGGTCAATCCGTTCGCGAGATATGGCAGTTTGGAAGTAAGAAACGCTTGAGAAACTCAAAATTTTCGCAGTTCTGATGCTCGAAACGAATGACTAGAACGGCCTAGGGGAGAAGTACGCATACCGTTGTAATCGGGCGTGTTTCTACTTTCAGATGCAACAGAAATTTTGCGGATTGATAAATCCGTTCGCGAGATATGGCAGTTTGGAGCTAAGAAACGCTTGAGAAACTCAAAATTTTCGCAGTTTTGATGTTCGAAACGAATGACTAGAACGGCCTAGGGGAGAAGTACGCATACCGTTGTAATCGGGCGTGTATCTACTTTCAGATGCAACAGAAACTTTGCGGATTGATCAATCCGTTCGCGAGATATGGCAGTTTGGAGCTAAGAAACGCTTTAGAAACTCAAAATTTTCGCAGTTCTGATGCTCGAAACGAATGACTAGAACGTCCTAGGGGAGTAGTACGCATACCGTTGTAATCGGGCGAGTTTCTACTTTCAGATGCAACAGAAATTATGCGGATTGTTCAATCCGTTCGCGAGATATGGCAGTTTGGATGTAAGAAACGATTGAGGAACTCAAAATTTTCGCAGTTCTGATGCTCGAAACGAATAACTAGAACGGCCTAGGGGAAAAATGCGCATACCGTTGAAATCGGGCGAGTTTCTACTTTCAGATGCAACAGAAACTTTGCGGATTGATCAATCCGTTCGCGAGATATGGCAGTTTGGAGATAAGAAACACTTTAGAAACTCAAAATTTTCGCAGTTCTGATGCTCGAAACGAATGACTAGAACGGCCTAGGGGAGAAGTACGCATACCGTTGTAATCGGGCGTGTTTCTACTTTCAGATGCAACAGAAATTTTGCGGATTGATAAATCCGTTCGCGAGATATGGCAGTTTGGAGCTAAGAAACGCTTGAGAAACTCAAAATTTTCGCAGTTTTGATGTTCGAAACGAATGACTAGAACGGCCTAGGGGAGAAGTACGCATACCGTTGTAATCGGGCGAGTTTCTACTTTCAGATGCAACAGAAACTTTGCGGATTGATCAATCCGTTCGCGAGATATGGCAGTTTGGAGCTAAGAAACGCTTTAGAAACTCAAAATTTTCGCAGTTCTGATGCTCGAAACGAATGACTAGAACGTCCTAGGGGAGTAGTACGCATACCGTTGTAATCGGGCGAGTTTCTACTTTCAGATGCAACAGAAATGTTGCGGATTGATCAATCCGTTCGGAGATATAGTATGGCAGTTTGGAGATAAGAAACGCTTTAGAAACTCAAAATTTTCGCAGTTCTAATGCTCGAAACGAATAACTAGAACGGCCCAGGGGAAAAGTGCGCATATCGTTCTAATCGGGCGAGTTTCTACATTCAAATGCAACAGAAATTTTGCGGATTATTCAATCCGTTCGCGAGATATGGCAGTTTGGATGTAAGAAACGCTTGAGAAACTCAAAATTTTCGCAGTTCTGATGCTCGAAACGAATAACTGGAACGGTCTAGGGGAAAACTACACATACCGTTGTAATCGGGCGAGTTTCCACTTTCAGATGCAACAGAAATTTTGCGGATTGGTCAATCCGTTCGCGAGATGTGGCAGTTTGGAGGTAAGAAACGCTTGAGAAACTCAGAATTTTCGCAGTTCTGATGCTCGAAACGAATAACTAGAACGGCCTAGGGGAAAAGTACGCATACCGATGTAATCGGGCGAGTTTCTACTTTCAGATGCAACAGAAATCATGCGGATTGGTCAATCCGTTCGCGAGATATGGCCGTTTGGATGTAAGAAACGATTGAGAAACTCAAAATTTTCGCAGTTCTGATGCTCGAAACGAACAACTAGAACGGCCTAGGGGAAAAATGCGCATAGCGTTGAAATCGGGCGAGTTTCTACTTTCAGATGCAACAGAAACTTTGCGGATTGATCAATCCGTTCGCGAGATATGGCAGTTTGGAGATAAGAAACGCTTTAGAAACTCAAAATTTTCGCAGTTCTGATGCTCGAAACGAATAACTAGAACGGCCCAGTGGAAAAGTGCGCATACCGTTGTAATCGGGCGAGTTTCTACTTTCAGATGCAACAGAAATTTTGCGGATTGGTCAATCCGTTCGCGAGATATGGCAGTTTGGAGCTAAGAAACGCTTGAGAAACTCAAAATTTTCGCAGTTCTGATGCTCGAAACGAATGACTAGAACGGCCTAGGGGAGTAGTACGCATACCGTTGTAATCGGGCGAGTTTCTACTTTCAGATGCAACAGAAATTATGCGGATTGTTCAATCCGTTCGCGAGATATGGCAGTTTGGAGGTAAGAAACGCTTGAGAAACTCAAAATTTTCGCAGTTCTGATGCTCGAAACGAATAACTAGAACGGCCTAGGGGAAAAGTACGCATACCGATGTAATCGGGCGGGTTTCTACTTTCAGATGCAACAGAAATCATGCGGATTGGTCAATCCGTTCGCGAGATATGGCCGTTTGGATGTAAGAAACGATTGAGAAACTCAAAATTTTCGCAGTTCTGATGCTCGAAACGAATAACTAGAACGGCCTAGGGGAAAAATGCGCATACCGTTGAAATCGGGCGAGTTTCTACTTTCAGATGCAACAGAAACTTTGCGGATTGATCAATCCGTTCGTGAGATATGGCAGTTTGGAGATAAGAAACGCTTTAGAAACTCAAAATTTTCGCAGTTCTGATGCTCGAAACGAATAACTAGAACGGCCCAGTGGAAAAGTGCGCATACCGTTGTAATCGGGCGAGTTTCTACTTTCAGACGCAACAGAAATTTTGCGGATTGGTCAATCCGTTCGCGAGATATGGCAGTTTGGAGCTAAGAAACGCTTGAGAAACTCAAAATTTTCGCAGTTCTGATGCTCGAAACGAATGACTAGAACGGCCTAGGGGAGTAGTACGCATACCGTTGTAATCGGGCGAGTTTCTACTTTCAGATGCAACAGAAATTATGCGGATTGTTCAATCCGTTCGCGAGATATGGCAGTTTGGAGGTAAGAAACGCTTGAGAAACTCAAAATTTTCGCAGTTCTGATGCTCGAAACGAATAACTAGAACGGCCTAGGGGAAAAATGCGCATACCGTTGAAATCGGGCGAGTTTCTACTTTCAGATGCAACAGAGACTTTGCGGATTGATCAATCCGTTCGCGAGATATGGCAGTTTGGAAGTAAGAAACGCTTGAGAAACTCAAAATTTTCGTAGTTCTGATGCTTGAAACGAATGACTAGAACGGCCTAGGGGAGAAGTACGCATACCGTTGTAATCGGGCGTGTTTCTACTTTCAGATGCAACAGAAATTTTGCGGATTGATCAATCCGTTCGCGAGATATGGCAGTTTGGAGCTAAGAAATGCTTGAGAAACTCAAAATTTTCGCAGTTCTGATGCTCGAAACGAATGACTAGAACGGCTTAGGGGAGTAGTACGCATACCGTTGTAATCGGGCGAGTTTCTACTTTCAGATGCAACAGAAATTAAGCGGATTGGTAAATCCGTTCGCGAGATATGGCCGTTTGGATGTAAGAAACGCTTGAGAAACTCAAAATTTTCGCAGTTCTGATGCTCGAAACGAATAACTAGAACGACCTAGGGGAAAAGTACGCATACCGATGTAATCGGGCGAGTTTCTACTTTCAGATGCAACAGAAATTTTGCGGATTGGTCGGTCCGTTCGCGAGATATGGCAGTTTGGAGCTAAGAAACGCTTGAGAAACTCAAAATTTTCGCAGTTCTGATGCTCGAAACGAATGACTAGAACGGCCTAGGGGAAAAGTGCGCATACCGTTGTAATCGGGCGAGTTTCTACTTTCAGATGCAACAGAAATTTTGCGGATTGGTCAATCCGTTCGCGAGATATGGCAGTTTGGAGCTAAGAAACGCTTGAGAAACTCAAAATTTTCGCAGTTCTGATGCTCGAAACGAATGACTAGAACGGCCTAGGGGAGTAGTACGCATACCGTTGTAATCGGGCGAGTTTCTACTTTCAGATGCAACAGAAATTATGCGGATTGTTCAATCCGTTCGCGAGATATGGCAGTTTGGAGGTAAGAAACGCTTGAGAAACTCAAAATTTTCGCAGTTCTGATGCTCGAAACGAATGACTAGAACGGCCTAGGGGAGTAGTACGCATACCGTTGTAATCGGGCGAGTTTCTACTTTCAGATGCAACAGAAATCATGCGGATTGGTCAATCCGTTCGCGAGATATGGCCGTTTGGATGTAAGAAACGATTGAGAAACTCAAAATTTTCGCAGTTCTGATGCTCGAAACGAATAACTAGAACGGCCTAGGGGAAAAATGCGCATACCGTTGAAATCGGGCGAGTTTCTACTTTCAGATGCAACAGAAACTTTGCGGATTGATCAATCCGTTCGTGAGATATGGCAGTTTGGAGATAAGAAACGCTTTAGAAACTCAAAATTTTCGCAGTTCTGATGCTCGAAACGAATAACTAGAACGGCCCAGTGGAAAAGTGCGCATACCGTTGTAATCGGGCGAGTTTCTACTTTCAGACGCAACAGAAATTTTGCGGATTGGTCAATCCGTTCGCGAGATATGGCAGTTTGGAGCTAAGAAACGCTTGAGAAACTCAAAATTTTCGCAGTTCTGATGCTCGAAACGAATGACTAGAACGGCCTAGGGGAGTAGTACGCATACCGTTGTAATCGGGCGAGTTTCTACTTTCAGATGCAACAGAAATTATGCGGATTGTTCAATCCGTTCGCGAGATATGGCAGTTTGGAGGTAAGAAACGCTTGAGAAACTCAAAATTTTCGCAGTTCTGATGCTCGAAACGAATAACTAGAACGGCCTAGGGGAAAAATGCGCATACCGTTGAAATCGGGCGAGTTTCTACTTTCAGATGCAACAGAGACTTTGCGGATTGATCAATCCGTTCGCGAGATATGGCAGTTTGGAAGTAAGAAACGCTTGAGAAACTCAAAATTTTCGTAGTTCTGATGCTTGAAACGAATGACTAGAACGGCCTAGGGGAGAAGTACGCATACCGTTGTAATCGGGCGTGTTTCTACTTTCAGATGCAACAGAAATTTTGCGGATTGATCAATCCGTTCGCGAGATATGGCAGTTTGGAGCTAAGAAATGCTTGAGAAACTCAAAATTTTCGCAGTTCTGATGCTCGAAACGAATGACTAGAACGGCCTAGGGGAGTAGTACGCATACCGTTGTTATCGGGCGAGTTTCTACTTTCAGATGCAACAGAAATTAAGCGGATTGGTAAATCCGTTCGCGAGATATGGCCGTTTGGATGTAAGAAACGCTTGAGAAACTCAAAATTTTCGCAGTTCTGATGCTCGAAACGAATAACTGCAACGGTCTAGGTGAAAACTACACATACCGTTGTAATCGGGCGAGTTTCTACTTTCAGATGCAACAGAAATTTTGCGGATTGGTCGGTCCGTTCGCGAGATATGGCAGTTTGGAAGTAAGAAACGCTTGAGAAACTCAAAATTTTCGCAGTTCTGATGCTCGAAACGAATAACTGGAACGGTCTAGGGGAAAACTACACATACCGTTGTAATCGGGCGAGTTTCTACTTTCTGATGCAACAGAAATTTTGCGGATTGGTTTATCCGTTCGCGAGATGTGGCAGTTTGGAGGTAAGAAACGCTTGAGAAACTCAAAATTTTCGCAGTTCTGATGCTCGAAACGAATAACTAGAACGGCCTAGGGGAAAAGTACGCATACCGATGTAATCGGGCGAGTTTCTACTTTCAGATGCAACAGAAATCATGCGGATTGGTCAATCCGTTCGCGAGATATGGCCGTTTGGAGATAAGAAACGCTTTAGAAACTCAAAATTTTCGCAGTTCTGATGCTCGAAACGAATAACTAGAACGGCCCAGTGGAAAAGTGCGCATACCGTTGAAATCGGGCGAGTTTCTACTTTCAGATGCAACAGAAACTTTGCGGATTGATCAATCCGTTCGCGAGATATGGCAGTTTGGAAGTAAGAAACGCTTGAGAAACTCAAAATTTTCGCAGTTCTGATGCTCGAAACGAATGACTAGAACGGCCTAGGGGAGTAGTACGCATACCGTTGTAATCGGGCGAGTTTCTACTTTCAGATGCAACAGAAATTATGCGGATTGTTCAATCCGTTCGCGAGATATGGCAGTTTGGAGGTAAGAAACGCTTGAGAAACTCAAAATTTTCGCAGTTCTGATTCTCGAAACGAATAACTAGAACGGCCTAGGGGAAAAATGCGCATACCGTTGAAATCGGGCGAGTTTCTACTTTCAGATGCAACAGAAACTTTGCGGATTGATCAATCCGTTCGCGAGATATGGCAGTTTGGAAGTAAGAAACGCTTGAGAAACTCAAAATTTTCGCAGTTCTGATGCTCGAAACGAATGACTAGAACGGCCTAGGGGAGTAGTACGCATACCGTTGTAATCGGGCGAGTTTCTACTTTCAGATGCAACAGAAATTATGCGGATTGGTCAATCCGTTCGCGAGATATGGCCGTTTGGATGTAAGAAACGCTTGAGAAACACAAAATTTTCGCAGTTCTGATGCTCGAAACGAATAACTGCAACGGTCTAGGTGAAAACTACACATACCGTTGTAATCGGGCGAGTTTCTACTTTCAGATGCAACAGAAATTTTGCGGATTGGTCAATCCGTTCGCGAGATGTGGCAGTTTGGAGGTAAGAAACGCTTGAGAAACTCAAAATTTTCGCAGTTCTGATGCTCGAAACGAATAACTAGAACGGCCCAGGGGAAAAGTGCGCATATCGTTGTAATCGGGCGAGTTTCTACTTTCAGAAGCAACAGAAATTTTGCGGATTGGTCAATCCGTTCGCGAGATATGGCAGTTTGGAGGTAAGAAACGCTTGAGAAACTCAAAATTTTCGCAGTTCTGATGCTCGAAATGAATAACAAGAACGGCCCAGGGGATAAGTACGCATACCGTTGTAATCGGGCGAGTTTCTACTTTCAGATGCAACAGAAATCATGCGGATTGGTCAATCCGTTCGCGAGATATGGCCGTTTGGATGTAAGAAACGATTGAGAAACTCAAAATTTGCGCAGTTCTGATGCTCGAAACGAATAACTAGAACGGCCCAGGGGAAAAGTGCGTATATCGTTGTAATCGGGCGAGTTTCTACATTCAAATGCAACAGAAATTTTGCGGATTGTTCAATCCGTTCGCGAGATATGGCAGTTTGGAGGTAAGAAACGCTTCAGAAACTCAAAATTTTCGCAGTTCTGATGCTCGAAACGAGTAACTGGAACGGTCTAGGGGAAAACTACACATACCGTTGTAATCGGGCGAGTTTCTACTTTCTGATGCAACAGAAATTTTGCGGATTGGTTTATCCGTTCGCGAGATGTGGCAGTTTGGAGGTAAGAAACGCTTGAGAAACTCAAAATTTTCGCAGTTCTGATGCTCGAAACGAATAACTAGAACGGCCTAGGGGAAAAGTACGCATACCGATGTAATCGGGCGAGTTTCTACTTTCAGATGCAACAGAAATCATGCGGATTGGTCAATCCGTTCGCGAGATATGGCCGTTTGGAGATAAGAAACGCTTTAGAAACTCAAAATTTTCGCAGTTCTGATGCTCGAAACGAATAACTAGAACGGCCCAGTGGAAAAGTGCGCATACCGTTGAAATCGGGCGAGTTTCTACTTTCAGATGCAACAGAAACTTTGCGGATTGATCAATCCGTTCGCGAGATATGGCAGTTTGGAAGTAAGAAACGCTTGAGAAACTCAAAATTTTCGCAGTTCTGATGCTCGAAACGAATGACTAGAACGGCCTAGGGGAGTAGTACGCATACCGTTGTAATCGGGCGAGTTTCTACTTTCAGATGCAACAGAAATTATGCGGATTGTTCAATCCGTTCGCGAGATATGGCAGTTTGGAGGTAAGAAACGCTTGAGAAACTCAAAATTTTCGCAGTTCTGATTCTCGAAACGAATAACTAGAACGGCCTAGGGGAAAAATGCGCATACCGTTGAAATCGGGCGAGTTTCTACTTTCAGATGCAACAGAAACTTTGCGGATTGATCAATCCGTTCGCGAGATATGGCAGTTTGGAAGTAAGAAACGCTTGAGAAACTCAAAATTTTCGCAGTTCTGATGCTCGAAACGAATGACTAGAACGGCCTAGGGGAGTAGTACGCATACCGTTGTAATCGGGCGAGTTTCTACTTTCAGATGCAACAGAAATTATGCGGATTGGTCAATCCGTTCGCGAGATATGGCCGTTTGGATGTAAGAAACGCTTGAGAAACACAAAATTTTCGCAGTTCTGATGCTCGAAACGAATAACTAGAACGGCCCAGTGGAAAAGTGCGCATACCGTTGTAATCGGGCGAGTTTCTACTTTCAGATGCAACAGAAATATTGCGGATTGGTCAATCCGTTCGCGAGATGTGGCAGTTTGGAGGTAAGAAACGCTTGAGAAACTCAAAATTTTCGCAGTTCTGATGCTCGAAACGAATAACTAGAACGACCTAGGGGAAAAGTACGCATACCGATGTAATCGGGCGAGTTTCTACTTTCAGATGCAACAGAAAATTTGCGGATTGGTCGGTCCGTTCGCGAGATATGGCAGTTTGGAAGTAAGAAACGCTTGAGAAACTCAAAATTTTCGCAGTTCTGATGCTCGAAACGAATAACTGCAACGGTCTAGGTGAAAACTACACATACCGTTGTAATCGGGCGAGTTTCTACTTTCAGATGCAACAGAAATTTTGCGGATTGGTCAATCCGTTCGCGAGATGTGGCAGTTTGGAGGTAAGAAACGCTTGAGAAACTCAAAATTTTCGCAGTTCTGATGCTCGAAACGAATAACTAGAACGGCCCAGGGGAAAAGTGCGCATATCGTTGTAATCGGGCGAGTTTCTACTTTCAGAAGCAACAGAAATTTTGCGGATTGGTCAATCCGTTCGCGAGATATGGCAGTTTGGAGGTAAGAAACGCTTGAGAAACTCAAAATTTTCGCAGTTCTGATGCTCGAAATGAATAACAAGAACGGCCCAGGGGATAAGTACGCATACCGTTGTAATCGGGCGAGTTTCTACTTTCAGATGCAACAGAAATCATGCGGATTGGTCAATCCGTTCGCGAGATATGGCCGTTTGGATGTAAGAAACGATTGAGAAACTCAAAATTTTCGCAGTTCTGATGCTCGAAACGAATAACTAGAACGGCCCAGGGGAAAAGTGCGTATATCGTTGTAATCGGGCGAGTTTCTACATTCAAATGCAACAGAAATTTTGCGGATTGTTCAATCCGTTCGCGAGATATGGCAGTTTGGAGGTAAGAAACGCTTCAGAAACTCAAAATTTTCGCAGTTCTGATGCTCGAAACGAGTAACTGGAAGGTCTAGGGGAAAACTACACATACCGTTGTAATCGGGCGAGTTTCTACTTTCAGAAGCAACAGAAATTTTGCGGATTGGTCAATCCGTTCGCGAGATATGGCAGTTTGGAGGTAAGAAACGCTTGAGAAACTCAAAATTTTCGCAGTTCTGATGCTCGAAATGAATAACTAGATCGGCCTAGGGGAGAAGTACGCATACCGTTGTAATCGGGCGAGTTTCTACTTTCAGAAGCAAGAGAAATTTTGCGGATTGGTCAATCCGTTCGCGAGATATTGCAGTTTGGAGGTAAGAAACGCTTGAGAAACTCAAAATTTTCGCAGTTCTGATGCTCGAAACGAATAACAAGAACGGCCTAGGGGAAAAGTACGCATACCGATGTAATCGGGCCAGTTTCTACTTTCAGATGCAACAGAAATTTTGCGGATTGGTTTATCCGTTCGCGAGATGTGGCAGTTTGGAGGTAAGAAACGCTTGAGAAACTCAAAATTTTCGCAGTTCTGATGCTCGAAACGAATAACTAGAACGGCCTAGGGGAAAAGTACGCATACCGATGTAATCGGGCGAGTTTCTACTTTCAGATGCAACAGAAATCATGCGGATTGGTCAATCCGTTCGCGAGATATGGCCGTTTGGAGATAAGAAACGCTTTAGAAACTCAAAATTTTCGCAGTTCTGATGCTCGAAACGAATAACTAGAACGGCCCAGTGGAAAAGTGCGCATACCGTTGTAATCGGGCGAGTTTCTACTTTCAAATGCAACAGAAATTTTGCGGATTGGTCAATCCGTTCGCGAGATATGGCCGTTTGGAGATAAGAAACGCTTTAGAAACTCAAAATTTTCGCAGTTCTGATGCTCGAAACGAATAACTAGAACGGCCCAGTGGAAAAGTGCGCATACCGTTGAAATCGGGCGAGTTTCTACTTTCAGATGCAACAGAAACTTTGCGGATTGATCAATCCGTTCGCGAGATATGGCAGTTTGGAAGTAAGAAACGCTTGAGAAACTCAAAATTTTCGCAGTTCTGATGCTCGAAACGAATGACTAGAACGGCCTAGGGGAGTAGTACGCATACCGTTGTAATCGGGCGAGTTTCTACTTTCAGATGCAACAGAAATTATGCGGATTGTTCAATCCGTTCGCGAGATATGGCAGTTTGGAGGTAAGAAACGCTTGAGAAACTCAAAATTTTCGCAGTTCTGATTCTCGAAACGAATAACTAGAACGGCCTAGGGGAAAAATGCGCATACCGTTGAAATCGGGCGAGTTTCTACTTTCAGATGCAACAGAAACTTTGCGGATTGATCAATCCGTTCGCGAGATATGGCAGTTTGGAAGTAAGAAACGCTTGAGAAACTCAAAATTTTCGCAGTTCTGATGCTCGAAACGAATGACTAGAACGGCCTAGGGGAGTAGTACGCATACCGTTGTAATCGGGCGAGTTTCTACTTTCAGATGCAACAGAAATTATGCGGATTGGTCAATCCGTTCGCGAGATATGGCCGTTTGGATGTAAGAAACGCTTGAGAAACACAAAATTTTCGCAGTTCTGATGCTCGAAACGAATAACTAGAACGGCCCAGTGGAAAAGTGCGCATACCGTTGTAATCGGGCGAGTTTCTACTTTCAGATGCAACAGAAATATTGCGGATTGGTCAATCCGTTCGCGAGATGTGGCAGTTTGGAGGTAAGAAACGCTTGAGAAACTCAAAATTTTCGCAGTTCTGATGCTCGAAACGAATAACTAGAACGACCTAGGGGAAAAGTACGCATACCGATGTAATCGGGCGAGTTTCTACTTTCAGATGCAACAGAAAATTTGCGGATTGGTCGGTCCGTTCGCGAGATATGGCAGTTTGGAAGTAAGAAACGCTTGAGAAACTCAAAATTTTCGCAGTTCTGATGCTCGAAACGAATAACTGCAACGGTCTAGGTGAAAACTACACATACCGTTGTAATCGGGCGAGTTTCTACTTTCAGATGCAACAGAAATTTTGCGGATTGGTCAATCCGTTCGCGAGATGTGGCAGTTTGGAGGTAAGAAACGCTTGAGAAACTCAAAATTTTCGCAGTTCTGATGCTCGAAACGAATAACTAGAACGGCCCAGGGGAAAAGTGCGCATATCGTTGTAATCGGGCGAGTTTCTACTTTCAGAAGCAACAGAAATTTTGCGGATTGGTCAATCCGTTCGCGAGATATGGCAGTTTGGAGGTAAGAAACGCTTGAGAAACTCAAAATTTTCGCAGTTCTGATGCTCGAAATGAATAACAAGAACGGCCCAGGGGATAAGTACGCATACCGTTGTAATCGGGCGAGTTTCTACTTTCAGATGCAACAGAAATCATGCGGATTGGTCAATCCGTTCGCGAGATATGGCCGTTTGGATGTAAGAAACGATTGAGAAACTCAAAATTTTCGCAGTTCTGATGCTCGAAACGAATAACTAGAACGGCCCAGGGGAAAAGTGCGTATATCGTTGTAATCGGGCGAGTTTCTACATTCAAATGCAACAGAAATTTTGCGGATTGTTCAATCCGTTCGCGAAATATGGCAGTTTGGAGGTAAGAAACGCTTCAGAAACTCAAAATTTTCGCAGTTCTGATGCTCGAAACGAGTAACTGGAAGGTCTAGGGGAAAACTACACATACCGTTGTAATCGGGCGAGTTTCTACTTTCAGAAGCAACAGAAATTTTGCGGATTGGTCAATCCGTTCGCGAGATATGTCAGTTTGGAGATAAGAAACGCTTGAGAAACTCAAAATTTTCGCAGTTCTGATGCTCGAAATGAATAACTAGATCGGCCTAGGGGAAAAGTACGCATACCGATGTAATCGGGCCAGTTTCTACTTTCAGATGCAACAGAAATTTTGCGGATTGGTTTATCCGTTCGCGAGATGTGGCAGTTTGGAGGTAAGAAACGCTTGAGAAACTCAAAATTTTCGCAGTTCTGATGCTCGAAACGAATAACTAGAACGGCCTAGGGGAAAAGTACGCATACCGATGTAATCGGGCGAGTTTCTACTTTCAGATGCAACAGAAATCATGCGGATTGGTCAATCCGTTCGCGAGATATGGCCGTTTGGAGATAAGAAACGCTTGAGAAACTCAAAATTTTCGCAGTTCTGATTCTCGAAACGAATAACTAGAACGGCCTAGGGGAAAAATGCGCATACCGTTGAAATCGGGCGAGTTTCTACTTTCAGATGCAACAGAAACTTTGCGGATTGATCAATCCGTTCGCGAGATATGTCAGTTTGGAGATAAGAAACGCTTGAGAAACTCAAAATTTTCGCAGTTCTGATGCTCGAAATGAATAACTAGATCGGCCTAGGGAAGAAGTACGCATACCGTTGTAATCGGGCGAGTTTCTACTTTCAGAAGCAAGAGAAATTTTGCGGATTGGTCAATCCGTTCGCGAGATATTGCAGTTTGGAGGTAAGAAACGCTTGAGAAACTCAAAATTTTCGCAGTTCTGATGCTCGAAACGAATAACAAGAACGGCCTAGGGGAAAAGTACGCATACCGATGTAATCGGGCCAGTTTCTACTTTCAGATGCAACAGAAATTTTGCGGATTGGTTTATCCGTTCGCGAGATGTGGCAGTTTGGAGGTAAGAAACGCTTGAGAAACTCAAAATTTTCGCAGTTCTGATGCTCGAAACGAATAACTAGAACGGCCTAGGGGAAAAGTACGCATACCGATGTAATCGGGCGAGTTTCTACTTTCAGATGCAACAGAAATCATGCGGATTGGTCAATCCGTTCGCGAGATATGGCCGTTTGGAGATAAGAAACGCTTTAGAAACTCAAAATTTTCGCAGTTCTGATGCTCGAAACGAATAACTAGAACGGCCCAGTGGAAAAGTGCGCATACCGTTGTAATCGGGCGAGTTTCTACTTTCAAATGCAACAGAAATTTTGCGGATTGGTCAATCCGTTCGCGAGATATGGCAGTTTGGAGCTAAGAAACGCTTGAGAAAATCAAAATTTTCGCAGTTCTGATGCTCGAAACGAATGACTAGAACGGCCTAGGGGAGTAGTACGAATACCGTTGTAATCGGGCGAGTTTCTACTTTCAGATGCAACAGAAATTATGCGGATTGTTCAATCCGTTCGCGAGATATGGCAGTTTGGAGGTAAGAAACGCTTGAGAAACTCAAAATTTTCGCAGTTCTGATGCTCGAAACGAATAACTAGAACGGCCTAGGGGAAAAATGCGCATACCGTTGAAATCGGGCGAGTTTCTACTTTCTGATGCAACAGAAACTTTGCGGATTGATCAATCCGTTCGCGAGATATGGCAGTTTGGAAGTAAGAAACGCTTGAGAAACACAAAATTTTCGCAGTTCTGATGCTCGAAACGAATGACTAGAACGGCCTAGGGGAGTAGTACGCATACCGTTGTAATCGGGCGAGTTTCTACTTTCAGATGCAACAGAAATTATGCGGATTGGTCAATCCGTTCGCGAGATATGGCCGTTTGGATGTAAGAAACGCTTGAGAAACACAAAATTTTCGCAGTTCTGATGCTCGAAACGAATAACTAGAACGGCCCAGTGGAAAAGTGCGCATACCGTTGTAATCGGGCGAGTTTCTACCTTCAGATGCAACAGAAATTTTGCGGATTGGTCAATCCGTTCGCGAGATGTGGCAGTTTGGAGGTAAGAAACGCTTGAGAAACTCAAAATTTTCGCAGTTCTGATGCTCGAAACGAATAACTAGAACGGCCCAGGGGAAAAGTGCGCATATCGTTGTAATCGGGCGAGTTTCTACTTTCAGAAGCAACAGAAATTTTGCGGATTGGTCAATCCGTTCGCGAGATATGGCAGTTTGGAGGTAAGAAACGCTTGAGAAACTCAAAATTTTCGCAGTTCTGATGCTCGAAATGAATAACTAGAACGGCCCAGGGGATAAGTACGCATACCGTTGTAATCGGGCGAGTTTCTACTTTCAGATGCAACAGAAATCATGCGGATTGGTCAATCCGTTCGCGAGATATGGCCGTTTGGATGTAAGAAACGATTGACAAACTCAAAATTTTCGCAGTTCTGATGCTCGAAACGAATAGCTAGAACGGCCCAGGGGAAAAGTGCGTATATCGTTGTAATCGGGCGAGTTTCTACATCAAATGCAACAGAAATTTTGCGGATTGTTCAATCCGTTCGCGAGATATGGCAGTTTGGAGGTAAGAAACGCTTCAGAAACTCAAAATTTTCGCAGTTCTGATGCTCGAAACGAATAACTGGAAGGTCTAGGGGAAAACTACACATACCGTTGTAATCGGGCGAGTTTCTACTTTCAGAAGCAACAGAAATTTTGCGGATTGGTCAATCCGTTCGCGAGATAAGGCAGTTTGGAGGTAAGAAACGCTTGAGAAACTCAAAATTTTCGCAGTTCTGATGCTCGAAATGAATAACTAGATCGGCCTAGGGGAGAAGTACGCATACCGTTGTAATCGGGCGAGTTTCTACTTTCAGAAGCAACAGAAATTTTGCGGATTGGTCAATCCGTTCGCGAGATATTGCAGTTTGGAGGTAAGAAACGCTTGAGAAACTCAAAATTTTCGCAGTTCTGATGCTCGAAACGAATAACAAGAACGGCCTAGGGAAAAAGTACGCATACCGATGTAATCGGGCGAGTTTCTACATTCAAATGCAACAGAAATTTTGCGGATTGTTCAATCCGTTCGCGAGATATGGCAGTTTGGAGGTAAGAAACGCTTCAGAAACTCAAAATTTTCGCTGTTCTGATGCTCGAAACGAATAACTGGAACGGTCTAGGGGAAAACTACACATAACGTTGTAATCGGGCGAGTTTCTACTTTCAGATGCAACAGAAATTTTGCGGATCGGTCAATCCGTTCGCGAGATATGGCAGTTTGGAGATAAGAAACGCTTGAGAAACTCAAAATTTTCGCAGTTCTGATGCTCGAAACGAATGACTAGAACGGCCTAGGGGAGAAGTACGCATACCGTTGTAATCGGGCGAGTTTCTACTTTCAGATGCAACAGAAATTATGAGGATTGGTCAATCCGTTCGCGAGATATGGCCGTTTGGATGTAAGAAACGCTTGAGAAACTCAAAATTTTCGCAGTTCTGATGCTCGAAACGAATAACTAGACGGCCTAGGGGAAAAGTGCGCATACCGTTGTAATCGGGCTAGTTTCTACATTCAGAAGCAACAGAAATTTTGCGGATTGGTCAATCCGTTCGCGAGATATGGCAGTTTGGAGGTAAGAAACGCTTGAGAAACTCAAAATTTTCGAAGTTCTGATGCTCGAAATGAATAACTAGAACGGCCTAGGGGAGAAGTACGCATACCGTTGTAATTGGTCGACTTTCTACTTTCAGATGCAACAGAAATTTTGCGGATTGATCAATCCGTTCGCGAGATATGGCAGTTTGGAAATAAGAAACGCTTGAGAAACTCAAAATTTTCGCAGTTCTGATGCTAGAAACGAGTAACTAGAACGGCCTAGGGGAAAAGTACGCATACCGTTGTAATCGAGCGAGTTTCTACTTTCAGATGCAACAGAAATTTTGCGGATTCATCAATCCGTTCGCGAGATATGGCAGTTTGGATGTAAGAAACGCTTGAGAAACTCGAAATTTTCGCAGTTCTGATGCTCGAAACGAATAACTAGAACGACCTAGGGGAAAAGTACGCATACCGATGTAATCGGGCGAGTTTCTACTTTCAGATGCAACAGAAATTTTGCGGATTGGTCGGTCCGGTCGCGAGATATGGCAGTTTGGAAGTAAGAAACGCTTGAGAAACTCAAAATTTTCGCAGTTCTGATGCTCGAAACGAATAACTGGAACGGTCTAGGGGAAAACTACACATACCGTTGTAATCGGGCGAGTTTCTACTTTCAGATGCAACAGAAATTTTGCGGATTGGTCAATCCGTTCGCGAGATGTGGCAGTTTGGAGGTAAGAAACGCTTGAGAAACTCAAAATTTTCGCAGTTCCGATGCTCGAAACGAATAACTAGAACGGCCTAGGGGAAAAGTACGCATACCGTTGAAATCGGGCGAGTTTCTACTTTCAGATGCAACAGAAACTTTGCGGATTGATCAATCCGTTCGCGAGATATGGCAGTTTGGAGATAAGAAACGCTTTAGAAACTCAAAATTTTCGCAGTTCTGATGCTCGAAACGAATAACTAGAACGGCCTAGGGGAAAAATGCGCATACCGTTGAAATCGGGCGAGTTTCTACTTTCAGATGCAACAGAAACTTTGCGGATTGATCAATCCGTTCGCGAGATATGGCAGTTTGGAAGTAAGAAATGCTTGAGAAACTCAAAATTTTCGTAGTTCTGATGCTTGAAACGAATGACTAGAACGGCCTAGGGGAGAAGTACGCATACCGTTGTAATCGGGCGTGTTTCTACTTTCAGATGCAACAGAAATTTTGCGGATTGATCAATCCGTTCGCGAGATATGGCAGTTTGGAGCTAAGAAATGCTTGAGAAACTCAAAATTTTCGCAGTTCTGATGCTCGAAACGAATGACTAGAACGGCCTAGGGGAGTAGTACGCATACCGTTGTAATCGGGCGAGTTTCTACTTTCAGATGCAACAGAAATTAAGCGGATTGGTAAATCCGTTCGCGAGATATGGCCGTTTGGATGTAAGAAACGCTTGAGAAACACAAAATTTTCGCAGTTCTGATGCTCGAAACGAATAACTAGAACGGCCCAGTGGAAAAGAGCGCATACCGTTGTAATCGGGCGAGTTTCTACTTTCAGATGCAACAGAAATATTGTGGATTGGTCAATCCGTTCGCGAGATGTGGCAGTTTGGAGGTAAGAAACGCTTGAGAAACTCAAAATTTTCGCAGTTCTGATGCTCGAAACGAATAACTAGAACGACCTAGGGGAAAAGTACGCATACCGATGTAATCGGGCCAGTTTCTACTTTCAGATGCAACAGAAATTTTGCGGATTGGTTTATCCGTTCGCGAGATGTGGCAGTTTGGAGGTAAGAAACGCTTGAGAAACTCAAAATTTTCGCAGTTCTGATGCTCGAAACGAATAACTAGAACGGCCTAGGGGAAAAGTACGCATACCGATGTAATCGGGCGAGTTTCTACTTTCAGATGCAACAGAAATCATGCGGATTGGTCAATCCGTTCGCGAGATATGGCCGTTTGGAGATAAGAAACGCTTTAGAAACTCAAAATTTTCGCAGTTCTGATGCTCGAAACGAATAACTAGAACGGCCCAGTGGAAAAGTGCGCATACCGTTGTAATCGGGCGAGTTTCTACTTTCAAATGCAACAGAAATTTTGCGGATTGGTCAATCCGTTCGCGAGATATGGCAGTTTGGAGCTAAGAAACGCTTGAGAAAATCAAAATTTTCGCAGTTCTGATGCTCGAAACGAATGACTAGAACGGCCTAGGGGAGTAGTACGCATACCGTTGTAATCGGGCGAGTTTCTACTTTCAGATGCAACAGAAATTATGCGGATTGTTCAATCCGTTCGCGAGATATGGCAGTTTGGAGGTAAGAAACGCTTGAGAAACTCAAAATTTTCGCAGTTCTGATGCTCGAAACGAATAACTAGAACGGCCTAGGGGAAAAATGCGCATACCGTTGAAATCGGGCGAGTTTCTACTTTCTGATGCAACAGAAACTTTGCGGATTGATCAATCCGTTCGCGAGATATGGCAGTTTGGAAGTAAGAAACGCTTGAGAAACACAAAATTTTCGCAGTTCTGATGCTCGAAACGAATGACTAGAACGGCCTAGGGGAGTAGTACGCATACCGTTGTAATCGGGCGAGTTTCTACTTTCAGATGCAACAGAAATTATGCGGATTGGTCAATCCGTTCGCGAGATATGGCCGTTTGGATGTAAGAAACGCTTGAGAAACACAAAATTTTCGCAGTTCTGATGCTCGAAACGAATAACTAGAACGGCCCAGTGGAAAAGTGCGCATACCGATGTAATCGGGCGAGTTTCTACTTTCAGATGCAACAGAAATTTTGCGGATTGGTCGGTCCGTTCGCGAGATATGGCAGTTTGGAAGTAAGAAACGCTTGAGAAACTCAAAATTTTCGCAGTTCTGATGCTCGAAACGAATAACTGCAACGGTCTAGGTGAAAACTACACATACCGTTGTAATCGGGCGAGTTTCTACTTTCAGATGCAACAGAAATTTTGCGGATTGGTCAATCCGTTCGCGAGATGTGGCAGTTTGGAGGTAAGAAACGCTTGAGAAACTCAAAATTTTCGCAGTTCTGATGCTCGAAACGAATAACTAGAACGGCCCAGGGGAAAAGTGCGCATATCGTTGTAATCGGGCGAGTTTCTACATTCAAATGCAACAGAAATTTTGCGGATTGTTCAATCCGTTCGCGAGATATGGCAGTTTGGAGTTAAGAAACGCTTCAGAAACTCAAAATTTTCGCAGTTCTGATGCTCGAAACGAATAACTGGAACGGTCTAGGGGAAAACTACACATACCGTTGTAATCGGCGAGTTTCTACTTTCAGAAGCAACAGAAATTTTGCGGATTGGTCAATCCGTTCGCGAGATATGGCAGTTTGGAAGTAAGAAACGCTTGAGAAACTCAAAATTTTCGTAGTTCTGATGCTTGAAACGAATGACTAGAACGGCCTAGGGGAGAAGTGCGCATACCGTTGTAATCGGGCGAGTTTCTACTTTCAGAAGCAACAGAAATTTTGCGGATTGGTCAATCCGTTCGCGAGATATGGCAGTTTGGATGTAAGAAACGCTTGAGAAACTCAAAATTTTCGCAGTTCTGATGCTCGAAATGAATAACTAGAACGGCCCAGGGGATAAGTACGCATACCGTTGTAATCGGGCGAGTTTCTACTTTCAGATGCAACAGAAATCATGCGGATTGGTCAATCCGTTCGCGAGATATGGCCGTTTGGATGTAAGAAACGATTGAGAAACTCAAAATTTTCGCAGTTCTGATGCTCGAAACGAATAACTAGAACGGCCCAGGGGAAAAGTGCGTATATCGTTGTAATCGGGCGAGTTTCTACATTCAAATGCAACAGAAATTTTGCGGATTGTTCAATCCGTTCGCGAGATATGGCAGTTTGGAGGTAAGAAACGCTTCAGAAACTCAAAATTTTCGCAGTTCTGATGCTCGAAACGAATAACTGGAACGGTCTAGGGGAAAACTACACATACCGTTGTAATCGGGCGAGTTTCTACTTTCAGATGCAACAGAAATTTTGCGGATTGTTCAATCCGTTCGCGAGATATGGCAGTTTGGAGGTAAGAAACGCTTCAGAAACTCAAAATTTTCGCAGTTCTGATGCTCGAAACGAATAACTGGAACGGTCTAGGGGAAAACTACACATAACGTTGTAATCGGGCGAGTTTCTACTTTCAGATGCAACAGAAATTTTGCGGATCGGTCAATCCGTTCGCGAGATATGGCAGTTTGGAGGTAAGAAACGCTTGAGAAACTCAAAATTTTCGCAGTTCTGATGCTCGAAACGAATAACTAGAACCGCCTAGGGGAAAAGTGCGCATACCGTTGTAATCGGGCGAGTTTCTATTTTCAGATGCAACAGAAATTTTGCGGAATGATCAATCCGTTCGCGAGATATGGCAGTTTGGAGATAAGAAACGCTTGAGAAACTCAAAATTTTCGCAGTTCTGATGCTCGAAACGAATAACTGGAACGGTCTAGGGGAAAACTACACATACCGTTGTAATCGGGCGAGTTTCCACTTTCAGATGCAACAGAAATTTTGCGGATTGGTCAATCCGTTCGCGAGATGTGGCAGTTTGGAGGTAAGAAACGCTTGAGAAACTCAAAATTTTCGCAGTTCTGATGCTCGAAACGAATAACTAGAACGGCCTAGGGGAAAAGTACGCATACCGATGTAATCGGGCGAGTTTCTACTTTCAGGTGCAACAGAAATTTTGCCGATTGGTCTATCCGTTCGCGAGATATGGCAGTTTGGAAATAAGAAACGCTTGAGAAACTCAAAATTTTCGCAGTTCTGATGCTCGAAACGAATAACTGGAACGGTCTAGTGGGAAACTACACATACCGTTGTAATTGGGCGAGTTTCTACTTTCAGATGCAACAGAAATTTTGCGGATTGGTCAATCCGTTCGCGAGATATGGCAGTTTGGAAGTAAGAAACGCTTGAGAAACTCAAAATTTTCGCTGTTCTGATGTTCGAAACGAATGACTAGAACGGCCTAGGGGAGAAGTACGCATACCGTTGTAATCGGGCGAGTTTCTACTTTCAGATGCAACAGAAATTTTGCGGATTGATCAATCCGTTCGCGAGATATGGCAGTTTGGAGATAAGAAACGCTTGAGAAACTCAAAATTTTCGCAGTTCTGATGCTCGAAACGAATGACTAGAACGGCCTAGAGGAGAAGTACGCATACCGTTGTAATCGGGCGAGTTTCTACTTTCAGATGCAACAGAAATTATGAGGATTGGTCAATCCGTTCGCGAGATATGGCCGTTTGGATGTAAGAAACGCTTGAGAAACTCAAAATTTTCGCAGTTCTGATGCTCGAAACGAATAACTAGACGGCCTAGGGGAAAAGTGCGCATACCGTTGTAATCGGGCGAGTTTCTACTTTCAGAAGCAACAGAAATTTTGCGGATTGGTCAATCCGTTCGCGAGATATGGCAGTTTGGAGGTAAGAAACGCTTGAGAAACTCAAAATTTTCGCAGTTCTGATGCTCGAAATGCATAACTACAACGGCCTAGGGGAGAAGTACGCATACCGTTGTAATTGGTCGACTTTCTACTTTCAGATGCAACAGAAATTTTGCGGATTGATCAATCCGTTCGCGAGATATGGCAGTTTGGAAATAAGAAACGCTTGAGAAACTCAAAATTTTCGCAGTTCTGATGCTAGAAACGAGTAACTAGAACGGCCTAGGGGAAAAGTACGCATACCGTTGTAATCGAGCGAGTTTCTACTTTCAGATGCAACAGAAATTTTGCGGATTCATCAATCCGTTCGCGAGATATGGCAGTTTGGATGTAAGAAACGCTTGAGAAACTCGAAATTTTCGCAGTTCTGATGCTCGAAACGAATAACTGGAACGTCCTAGGGGAAAACTACACATACCGTTGTAATCGGGCGAGTCTCTACTTTCAGATGCAACAGAAATTTTGCGGATTGGTCAATACGTTCGCGAGATATGGCAGTTTGGAGGTAAGAAACGCTTGAGAAACTCAAAATTTGCGCAGTTCTGATGCTTGAAACGAATAACTAGAACGGCCTAGGGGAAAACTACACATACCGTTGTAATCGGGCGAGTTTCTACTTTCAGATGCAACAGAAATTTTGCGGATCGGTCAATCCGTTCGCGAGATATGGCAGTTTGGAGGTAAGAAACGCTTGAGAAACTCAAAATTTTCGCAGTTCTGATGCTCGAAACGAATAACTAGAACCGCCTAGGGGAAAAGTGCGCATACCGTTGTAATCGGGCGAGTTTCTACTTTCAGATGCAACAGAAATTTTGCGGAATGATCAATCCGTTCGCGAGATATGGCAGTTTGGAGATAAGAAACGCTTGAGAAACTCAAAATTTTCGCAGTTCTGATGCTCGAACCGAATGACTAGAACGGCCTAGGGGAGAAGTACGGATACCGTTGTAATCGGGCGAGATTCTACTTTCAGATGCAACAGAAATGTTGCGGATTGATCAATCCGTTCGCGAGATATGGCAGTTTGGAGATAAGAAACGCTTTAGAAACTCAAAATTTTCGCAGTTCTGATGCTCGAAACGAATAACTGGAACGGTCTAGGGGAAAACTACACATACCGTTGTAATCGGGCGGGTTTCTACTTCCAGATGCAACAGAAATTTTGCGGATTGGTCAATCCGTTCGCGAGATGTGGCAGTGTGGAGGTAAGAAACGCTTGAGAAACTCAAAATTTTCGCAGTTCTGATGCTCGAAACGAATAACTAGAACGGCCTAGGGGAAAAATGCGCATACCGTTGAAATCGGGCGAGTTTCTACTTTCAGATGCAACAGAAACTTTGCG
The DNA here is from genome assembly GCF_051014685.1 of Ptiloglossa arizonensis. NCBI lineage: Eukaryota > Metazoa > Arthropoda > Insecta > Hymenoptera > Colletidae > Ptiloglossa > Ptiloglossa arizonensis. Next base: position 38,188 of record NW_027479778.1, read on the forward strand.
GATTGATCAATCCGTTCGCGAGATATGGCAGTTTGGAGGTAAGAAACGCTTGAGAAACTCAAAATTTTCGCAGTTCTGATTCTCGAAACGAATAACTGGAACGGTCTAGTGGAAAACTACACATACCGTTGTAATTGGGGCGAGTTTCTACTTTCAGATGCAATAGAAATTTTGCGGATTGGTCAATCCGTTCGCGAGGTATGGCAGTTTGGAAGTATGAAACGCTTGAGAAACTCAAAATTTTCTCAGTTCTGATGCTCGAAACGAATGACTAGAACGGCCTAGGGGAGAAGTACGCATACCGTTGTAATCGGGCGAGTTTCTACTTTCAGATGCAACCGAAATTTTGCGGATTGATCAATCCGTTCGCGAGTTATGGCAGTTTGGAGATAAGAAACGCTTGAGAAACTCAAAATTTTCGCAGTTCTGATGCTCGAAACGAATGACTAGAACGGCCTAGGGGAGAAGTACGCATACCGTTGTAATCGGGCGAGTTTCTACTTTCAGATGCAACAGAAATTATGAGGATTGGTCGATCCGTTCGCGAGATATGGCCGTTTGGATGTAAGAAACGCTTGAGAAACTCAAAATTTTCGCAGTTCTGATGCTCGAAACGAATAACTAGACGGCCTAGGGGAAAAGTGCGCATACCGTTGTAATCGGGCGAGTTTCTACTTTCAGAAGCAACAGAAATTTTGCGGATTGGTCAATCCGTTCGCGAGATATGGCAGTTTGGAGGTAAGAAACGCTTGAGAAACTCAAAATTTTCGCAGTTCTGATGCTCGAAATGAATAACTAGAACGGCCTAGGGGAGAAGTACGCATACCGTTGTAATTGGTCGACTTTCTACTTTCAGATGCAACAGAAATTTTGCGGATTGATCAATCCGTTCGCGAGATATGGCAGTTTGGAAATAAGAAACGCTTGCGAAACTCAAAATTTTCGCAGTTCTGATGCTAGAAACGAGTAACTAGAACGGCCTAGGGGAAAAGTACGCATACCGTTGTAATCGAGCGAGTATCTACTTTCAGATGCAACAGAAATTTTGCGGATTGGTCAATCCGTTCGCGAGATATGGCAGTTTGGAGGTAAGATACGCTTGAGAAACTCAAAATTTGCGCAGTTCTGATGCTTGAAACGAATAACTAGAACGGCCTAGGGGAAAAGTGCGCATACCGTTGTAATCGGGCGAGTTTCTACTTCCAGATGCAACAGAAATTTTGCGGATTCATCAATCCGTTCTCGAGATATGGCAGTTTGGATGTAAGAAGCGCTTGAGAAACTCAAAATTTTCGCAGTTCTGATGCTCGAAACGAATAACTGGAACGGCCTAGGGGAAAAGTGCGCATATCGTTGTAATCGGGCGAGTTTCTACATTCAAATGCAACAGAAATTTTGCGGATCGGTCAATCCGTTCGCGAGATATGGCAGTTTGAAGGTAAGAAACGCTTGAGAAACTCAAAATTTGCTCAGTTCTGATGCTTGAAACGAATAACTCGAACGGCCTAGGGGAAAAGTGGGCATTCCGTTGTAATCGGGCGAGTTTCTACCTTCAGATGCAACAGAAATTTTGCGGAATGATCAATCCGTTCGCGAGATATGGCAGTTTGGAGATAAGAAACGCTTTAGAAACTCAACATTTTCGCAGTTCTGATGCTCGAAACGAATGACTAGAACGGCCTTGGGGAGAAGTACGGATACTGTTGTAATCGGGCGAGATTCCACTTTCAGATGCAACAGAAATGTTGCGGATTGATCAATCCGTTCGCGAGATATGGCAGTTTGGAGATAAGAAACGCTTTAGAAACTCAAAATTTTCGCAGTTCTGATGTTCGAAACGAATAACTAGAACGGCCCAGGGGAAAAGTGCGCATATCGTTGTAATCGGGCGAGTTTCTACATTCAAATGCAACAGAAATTTTGCGGATTGTTCAATCCGTTCGCGAGATATGGCAGTTTGGAGGTAAGAAACGCTTGAGAAACTCAAAATTTTCGCAGTTCTGATGCTCGAAACGAATAACTAGAACGGCCTAGGGGAAAAGTACGCATACCGATGTAATCGGGCGAGTTTCTACTTTCAGATGCAACAGAAATTTTGCGGATTGGTCTATCCGTTCGCGAGATATGGCAGTTTGGAAGTAAGAAACGCTTGAGAAACTCAAAATTTTCGCAGTTCTGATGCTCGAAACGAATAACTAGAACGGCCTAGGGGAAAAGTACGCATACCGTTGTAATCGGGCGAGTTTCTACTTTCAGATGCAACAGAAATTTTGCGGATCGGTCAATCCGTTCGCGAGATATGGCAGTTTGGAGGTAAGAAACGCTTGAGAAACTCAAAATTTTCGCAGTTCTGATGCTCGAAACGAATAACTAGAACCGCCTAGGGGAAAAGTGCGCATACCGTTGTAATCGGGCGAGTTTCTACTTTCAGATGCAACAGAAATTTTGCGGAATGATCAATCCGTTCGCGAGATATGGCAGTTTGGAGATAAGAAACGCTTGAGAAACTCAAAATTTTCGCAGTTCTGATGCTCGAACCGAATGACTAGAACGGCCCTAGGGGAGAAGTACGGATACCGTTGTAATCGGGCGAGATTCTACTTTCAGATGCAACAGAAATGTTGCGGATTGATCAATCCGTTCGCGAGATATGGCAGTTTGGAGATAAGAAACGCTTTAGAAACTCAAAATTTCGCAGTTCTGATGCTCGAAACGAATAACTGGAACGGTCTAGGGGAAAACTACACATACCGTTGTAATCGGGCGGGTTTCTACTTCCAGATGCAACAGAAATTTTGCGGATTGGTCAATCCGTTCGCGAGATGTGGCAGTGTGGAGGTAAGAAACGCTTGAGAAACTCAAAATTTTCGCAGTTCTGATGCTCGAAACGAATAACTAGAACGGCCTAGGGGAAAAATGCGCATACCGTTGAAATCGGGCGAGTTTCTACTTTCAGATGCAACAGAAACTTTGCGGATTGATCAATCCGTTCGCGAGATATGGCAGTTTGGAGGTAAGAAACGCTTGAGAAACTCAAAATTTTCGGAGTTCTGATTCTCGAAACGAATAACTGGAACGGTCTAGTGGAAAACTACACATACCGTTGTAATTGGGGCGAGTTTCTACTTTCAGATGCAATAGAAATTTTGCGGATTGGTCAATCCGTTCGCGAGGTATGGCAGTTTGGAAGTATGAAACGCTTGAGAAACTCAAAATTTTCTCAGTTCTGATGCTCGAAACGAATGACTAGAATGGCCTAGGGGAGAAGTACGCATACCGTTGTAATCGGGCGAGTTTCTACTTTCAGATGCAACCGAAATTTTGCGGATTGATCAATCCGTTCGCGAGTTATGGCAGTTTGGAGATAAGAAACGCTTGAGAAACTCAAAATTTTCGCAGTTCTGATGCTCGAAACGAATGACTAGAACGGCCTAGGGGAGAAGTACGCATACCGTTGTAATCGGGCGAGTTTCTACTTTCAGATGCAACAGAAATTATGAGGATTGGTCGATCCGTTCGCGAGATATGTCCGTTTGGATGTAAGAAACGCTTGAGAAACTCAAAATTTTCGCAGTTCTGATGCTCGAAACGAATAACTAGACGGCCTAGGGGAAAAGTGCGCATACCGTTGTAATCGGGCGAGTTTCTACTTTCAGAAGCAACAGAAATTTTGCGGATTGGTCAATCCGTTCGCGAGATATGGCAGTTTGGAGGTAAGAAACGCTTGAGAAACTCAAAATTTTCGCAGTTCTGATGCTCGAAATGAATAACTAGAACGGCCTAGGGGAGAAGTACGCATACCGTTGTAATTGGTCGACTTTCTACTTTCAGATGCAACAGAAATTTTGCGGATTGATCAATCCGTTCGCGAGATATGGCAGTTTGGAAATAAGAAACGCTTGCGAAACTCAAAATTTTCGCAGTTCTGATGCTAGAAACGAGTAACTAGAACGGCCTAGGGGAAAAGTACGCATACCGTTGTAATCGAGCGAGTATCTACTTTCAGATGCAACAGAAATTTTGCGGATTGGTCAATCCGTTCGCGAGATATGGCAGTTTGGAGGTAAGAAACGCTTGAGAAACTCAAAATTTGCGCAGTTCTGATGCTTGAAACGAATAACTAGAACGGCCTAGGGAAAAGTGCGCATACCGTTGTAATCGGGCGAGTTTCTACTTCCAGATGCAACAGAAATTTTTGCGGATCATCAATCCGTTCGCGAGATATGGCAGTTTGTGATGTAAGAAGCGCTTGAGAAACTCAAATTTTCGCAGTTTCTGATGCTCGAAACGAATAACTGGAACGTCCTAGGGGGAAAAAGTGCGCATATCGTTGTATCGGGCGAGTTTCTACATTCAAATGCAACAGAAAATTTTGCGATCGGTCAATCCGTTCGCGAGATATGGCAGTTTGAAGGTAAGAAACGCTTGAGAAACTCAAAATTTGCTCAGGTTCTGATGCTTGAAACGAATAACTCGAACGGCCTAGGGGAAAAGTGGGCATTCCGTTGTAAGTCGGCGAGTTTCTACCTTCAGATGCAACAGAAATTTTGCGGAATGATCAATCCGTTCGCGAGATATGGCAGTGTTTTGGAGATGAAGAAACGCTTTAGAAACTCAAAATTTTCGCAGTTCTGATGCTCGAAACGAATGACTAGAACGGCCTTGGGGAGAAGTACGGATACTGTTGTAATCGGCGAGATTCCACTTTCAGATGCAACAGAAATGTTGCGGATTGATCAATCCGTTCGCGTGAGATATGGCAGTTTGGAGATAAGAACGCTTAGAAAACTCAAAATGTTCGCAGTTCTGATGTTCGAAACGAATACTAGAACGGCCCAGGGGAAAAGTGCGCATATCGTTGTAATCGGGCGAGTTTCTACATCAAATTGCAACAGAAATTTTGCGGATTGGTTCAATCCGTTCGCGAGATATGGCAGGTTTGGAGGTAAGAAACGCTTGAGAAACTCAAAATTTTCGCAGTCTGATGCTCGAAACGAAATAACTAGAACTGGCCTAGGGGAAAAGTACGCATACCGATGTAATCGGGCGAGTTTCTACTTTCAGATTGCAACAGAAATTTTGCGGATTGGTCTATCCGTTCGCGAGATATGGCAGTTTGGAAGTAATGAAACGCTTGAGAAACTCAAAATTTTCGCAGGTTCTGATGCTCGAAACGAATAACTAGAACGGCCTAGGGGAAAAGTACGCATACCGATGTATCGAGCGAGTTTCTCTACTTTCAGATGCAACAGAAATTTTGCGGATTGGTCTATCCGTTCGCGAGATATGGCAGTTTGGAAGTAAGAAACGGCTTGAGAAACTCAAAATTTCGCAGTTCTGATGCTCGAAACGAATAACTAGAACGGCCTAGGGGAAAAGTACGCATACCGTTGTAATCGGGCGAGTTCTACTTTCAGATGCAACAGAAATTTTGCGGATTGATCAATCCGTTCGCGAGATATGGCAGTTTGGGAGATAAGAAACGCTTGAGAAACTCAAATTTTCGCAGTTCTGATGCTCGAAAACGAATGACTAGAACGGTCCTAGGGGAGAAGTACGCGATACCGTTGTAATCGGGCGAGTTTCTACTTTTCAGATGCAACAGAAATTATGAGGATTGGTCAATCAGTTCGCGAGATATGGCCGTTTGGATGTAAGAAACGCTTGAGAAACTCAAAATTTTCGCTGTTCTGATGCTCGAAACGAATAACTAGACGGCCTAGGGGAAAAGTGCGCATACCGTTGTAATCGGGCGAGTTTCTACTTTCAGAAGCAACAGAAATTTTGCGGATTGGTCAATCCGTTCGCGAGATATGGCAGTTTGGAGGTAAGAAACGCTTGAGAAACTCAAAATTTTCGCAGTTCTGATGCTCGAAATGAATAACTAGAACGGCCCAGGGGAGTAGTACCCATACCGTTGTAATTGGTCGACTTTCTACTTTCAGATGCAACAGAAATTTTGCGGATTGATCAATCCGTTCGCGAGATATGGCAGTTTGGAAATAAGAAACGCTTGAGAAACTCAAAATTTTCGCAGTTCTGATGCTAGAAACGAGTAACTAGAACGGCCTAGGGGAAAAGTACGCATACCGTTGTAATCGAGCGAGTTTCTACTTTCAGATGCAACAGAAATTTTGCGGATTCATCAATCCGTTCGCGAGATATGGCAGTCTGGATGTAAGAAACGCTTGAGAAACTCGAAATTTTCGCAGTTCTGATGCTCGAAACGAATAACTGGAACGTCCTAGGGGAAAACTACACATACCGTTGTAATCGGGCGAGTCTCTACTTTCAGATGCAACAGAAATTTTGCGGATTGGTCAATACGTTCGCGAGATATGGCAGTTTGGAGGTAAGAAACGCTTGAGAAACTCAAAATTTGCGCAGTTCTGATGCTTGAAACGAATAACTAGAACGGCCTAGGGGAAAACTACACATACCGTTGTAATCGGGCGAGTTTCTACTTTCAGATGCAACAGAAATTTTGCGGATCGGTCAATCCGTTCGCGAGATATGGCAGTTTGGAGATAAGAAACGCTTGAGAAACTCAAAATTTTCGCAGTTCTGATGCTCGAAACGAATGACTAGAACGGCCTAGGGGAGAAGTACGTATACCGTTGTAATCGGGCGAGATTCTACTTTCAGATGCAACAGAAATGTTGCGGACTGATCAATCCGTTCGCGAGATATGGCAGTTTGGAGATAAGAAACGCTTGAGAAACTCAAAATTTGCTCAGTTCTGATGCTTGAAACGAATAACTCGAACGGCCTAGGGGAAAAGTGGGCATTCCGTTGTAATCGGGCGAGTTTCTACTTTCAGATGCAACAGAAATTTTGCGGAATGATCAATCCGTTCGCGAGATATGGCAGTTTGGAGATAAGAAACGCTTGAGAAACTCAAAATTTTCGCAGTTCTGATGCTCGAAACGAATGACTAGAACGGCCTAGGGGAGAAGTACGCATACCGTTGTAATCGGGCGAGTTTCTACTTTCAGATGCAACAGAAATTATGAGGATTGGTCGATCCGTTCGCGAGATATGTCCGTTTGGATGTAAGAAACGCTTGAGAAACTCAAAATTTTCGCAGTTCTGATGCTCGAAACGAATAACTAGACGGCCTAGGGGAAAAGTGCGCATACCGTTGTAATCGGGCGAGTTTCTACATTCAAATGCAACAGAAATTTTGCGGATCGGTCAATCCGTTCGCGAGATATGGCAGTTTGAAGGTAAGAAACGCTTGAGAAACTCAAAATTTGCTCAGTTCTGATGCTTGAAACGAATAACTCGAACGGCCTAGGGGAAAAGTGGGCATTCCGTTGTAATCGGGCGAGTTTCTACCTTCAGATGCAACAGAAATTTTGCGGAATGATCAATCCGTTCGCGAGATATGGCAGTTTGGAGATAAGAAACGCTTTAGAAACTCAAAATTTTCGCAGTTCTGATGCTCGAAACGAATGACTAGAACGGCCTTGGGGAGAAGTACGGATACTGTTGTAATCGGGCGAGATTCCACTTTCAGATGCAACAGAAATGTTGCGGATTGATCAATCCGTTCGCGAGATATGGCAGTTTGGAGATAAGAAACGCTTTAGAAACTCAAAATTTTCGCAGTTCTGATGTTCGAAACGAATAACTAGAACGGCCCAGGGGAAAAGTGCGCATATCGTTGTAATCGGGCGAGTTTCTACATTCAAATGCAACAGAAATTTTGCGGATTGTTCAATCCGTTCGCGAGATATGGCAGTTTGGAGGTAAGAAACGCTTGAGAAACTCAAAATTTTCGCAGTTCTGATGCTCGAAACGAATAACTAGAACGGCCTAGGGGAAAAGTACGCATACCGATGTAATCGGGCGAGTTTCTACTTTCAGATGCAACAGAAATTTTGCGGATTGGTCTATCCGTTCGCGAGATATGGCAGTTTGGAAGTAAGAAACGCTTGAGAAACTCAAAATTTTCGCAGTTCTGATGCTCGAAACGAATAACTAGAACGGCCTAGGGGAAAAGTACGCATACCGATGTAATCGAGCGAGTTTCTACTTTCAGATGCAACAGAAATTTTGCGGATTGGTCTATCCGTTCGCGAGATATGGCAGTTTGGAAGTAAGAAACGCTTGAGAAACTCAAAATTTTCGCAGTTCTGATGCTCGAAACGAATAACTAGAACGGCCTAGGGGAAAAGTACGCATACCGTTGTAATCGGGCGAGTTTCTACTTTCAGATGCAACAGAAATTTTGCGGATTGATCAATCCGTTCGCGAGATATGGCAGTTTGGAGATAAGAAACGCTTGAGAAACTCAAAATTTTCGCAGTTCTGATGCTCGAAACGAATGACTAGAACGGCCTAGGGGAGAAGTACGCATACCGTTGTAATCGGGCGAGTTTCTACTTTCAGATGCAACAGAAATTATGAGGATTGGTCAATCAGTTCGCGAGATATGGCCGTTTGGATGTAAGAAACGCTTGAGAAACTCAAAATTTTCGCTGTTCTGATGCTCGAAACGAATAACTAGACGGCCTAGGGGAAAAGTGCGCATACCGTTGTAATCGGGCGAGTTTCTACTTTCAGAAGCAACAGAAATTTTGCGGATTGGTCAATCCGTTCGCGAGATGTGGCAGTTTGGAGGTAAGAAACGCTTGAGAAACGCAAAATTTTCGCAGTTCTGAAGCTCGAAACGAATAACTGGAACGGCCTAGGGGAAAACTACACATACCGTTGTAATCGGGCGAGTTTCTACTTTCAGATGCAACAGAAATTTTGCGGATTGGTCAATCCGTTCGCGAGATATGGCAGTTTGGAAGTAAGAAACGCTTGAGAAACTCAAAATTTTCGCTGTTCTGATGCTCGAAACGAATAACTAGACGGCCTAGGGGAAAAGTGCGCATACCGTTGTAATCGGGCGAGTTTCTACTTTCAGATGCAACAGAAATGTTGCGGACTGATCAATCCGTTCGCGAGATATGGCAGTTTGGAGATAAGAAACGCTTGAGAAACTCAAAATTTGCTCAGTTCTGATGCTTGAAACGAATAACTCGAACGGCCTAGGGGAAAAGTGGGCATTCCGTTGTAATCGGGCGAGTTTCTACTTTCAGATGCAACAGAAATTTTGCGGAATGATCAATCCGTTCGCGAGATATGGCAGTTTGGAGATAAGAAACGCTTTAGAAACTCAAAATTTTCGCAGTTCTGATGCTCGAAACGAATGACTAGAACGGCCTTGGGGAGAAGTACGGATACTGTTGTAATCGGGCGAGATTCCACTTTCAGATGCAACAGAAATGTTGCGGATTGATCAATCCGTTCGCGAGATATGGCAGTTTGGAGATAAGAAACGCTTTAGAAACTCAAAATTTTCGCAGTTCTGATGTTCGAAACGAATAACTAGAACGGCCCAGGGGAAAAGTGCGCATATCGTTGTAATCGGGCGAGTTTCTACATTCAAATACAACAGAAATTTTGCGGATTGTTCAATCCGTTCGCGAGATATGGCAGTTTGGAGGTAAGAAACGCTTGAGAAACTCAAAATTTTCGCAGTTCTGATGCTCGAAACGAATAACTAGAACGGCCTAGGGGAAAAGTACGCATACCGATGTAATCGGGCGAGTTTCTACTTTCAGATGCAACAGAAATTTTGCGGATTGGTCTATCCGTTCGCGAGATATGGCAGTTTGGAAGTAAGAAACGCTTGAGAAACTCAAAATTTTCGCAGTTCTGATGCTCGAAACGAATAACTAGAACGGCCTAGGGGAAAAGTACGCATACCGTTGTAATCGGGCGAGTTTCTACTTTCAGATGCAACAGAAATTTTGCGGATTGATCAATCCGTTCGCGAGATATGGCAGTTTGGAGATAAGAAACGCTTGAGAAACTCAAAATTTTCGCAGTTCTGATGCTCGAAACGAATGACTAGAACGGCCTAGGGGAGAAGTACGCACACCGTTGTAATCGGGCGAGTTTCTACTTTCAGATGCAACAGAAATTATGAGGATTGGTCAATCAGTTCGCGAGATATGGCCGTTTGGATGTAAGAAACGCTTGAGAAACTCAAAATTTTCGCTGTTCTGATGCTCGAAACGAATAACTAGACGGCCTAGGGGAAAAGTGCGCATACCGTTGTAATCGGGCGAGTTTCTACTTTCAGAAGCAACAGAAATTTTGCGGATTGGTCAATCCGTTCGCGAGATGTGGCAGTTTGGAGGTAAGAAACGATTGAGAAACTCAAAATTTTCGCAGTTCTGATGCTCGAAACGAATAACTAGAACGGCCTAGGGGAAAAATGCGCATACCGTTGAAATCGGGCGAGTTTCTACTTTCAGATGCAACAGAAACTTTGCGGATTGATCAATCCGTTCGCGAGATATGGCAGTTTGGAGGTAAGAAACGCTTGAGAAACTCAAAATTTTCGCAGTTCTGATGCTCGAAACGAATAACTGGAACGGTCTAGTGGAAAACTACACATACCGCTGTAATTGGGGCGAGTTTCTACTTCCAGATGCAATAGAAATTTTGCGGATTGGTCAATCCGTTCGCGAGATATGGCAGTTTGGAAGTAAGGAACGCTTGAGAAACTCAAAATTTTCGCAGTTCTGATGCTCAAAACGAATGACTAGAACGGCCTAGGGGAGAAGTACGCATACCGTTGTAATCGGGCGAGATTCTATTTTCAGATGCAACCGAAATTTTGCGGATTGATCAATCCGTTCGCGAGTTATGGCAGTTTGGAGATAAGAAACGCTTGAGAAACTCAAAATTTTCGCAGTTCTGATGCTCGAAACGAATGACTAGAACGGCCTAGGGGAGAAGAACGCATACCGTTGTAATCGGGCGAGTTTCTACTTTCAGATGCAACAGAAATTATGAGGATTGGTCAATCCGTTCGCGAGATATGGCCGTTTGGATGTAAGAAACGCTTGAGAAACTCAAAATTTTCGCAGTTCTGATGCTAGAAACGAGTAACTAGAACGGCCTAGGGGAAAAGTACGCATACCGTTGTAATCGAGCGAGTATCTACTTTCAGCTGCAACAGAAATTTTGCGGATTGGTCAAGCCGTTCGCGAGATATGGCAGTTTGGAGGTAAGAAACGCTTGAGAAACTCAAAATTTGCGCAGTTCTGATGCTTGAAACGAATAACTAGAACGGCCTAGGGGGAAAGTGCGCATACCGTTGTAATCGGGCGAGTTTCTACTTCCAGATGCAACAGAAATTTTGCGGATTCATCAATCCGTTCGCGAGATATGGCAGTTTGGATGTAAGAAACGCTTGAGAAACTCGAAATTTTCGCAGTTCTGATGCTCCAAACGAATAACTGGAACGTCCTAGGGGAAAACTACACATACCGTTGTAATCGGGCGAGTCTCTACTTTCAGATGCAACAGAAATTTTGCGGATTGGTCAATACGTTCGCGAGATATGGTAGTTTGGAGGTAAGAAGCGCTTGAGAAACTCAAAATTTTCGCAGTTCTGATGTTCGAAACGAATAACTAGAACGGCCCAGGGGAAAAGTGCGCATATCGATGTAATCGGGCGAGCTTCTACATTCAAATGCAACAGAAATTTTGCGGATTGTTCAATCCGTTCGCGAGATATGGCAGTTTGGAGGTAAGAAACGCTTGAGAAACTCAAAATTTTCGCAGTTCTGATGCTCGAAACGAATAACTAGAACGGCCTAGGGGAAAAGTACGCATACCGATGTAATCGGGCGAGTTTCTACTTTCAGATGCAACAGAAATTTTGCGGATTGGTCTATCCGTTCGCGAGATATGGCAGTTTGGAAGTAAGAAACGCTTGAGAAACTCAAAATTTTCGCAGTTCTGATGCTCGAAACGAATAACTAGAACGGCCTAGGGGAAAAGTACGCATACCGTTGTAATCGGGCGAGTTTCTACTTTCAGATGCAACAGAAATTTTGCGGATTGATCAATCCGTTCGCGAGATATGGCAGTTTGGAGATAAGAAACGCTTGAGAAACTCAAAATTTTCGCAGTTCTGATGCTCGAAACGAATGACTAGAACGGCCCAGGGGAGAAGTACCCATACCGTTGTAATTGGTCGACTTTCTACTTTCAGATGCAACAGAAATTTTGCGGATTGATCAATCCGTTCGCGAGATATGGCAGTTTGGAAATAAGAAACGCTTGAGAAACTCAAAATTTTCGCAGTTCTGATGCTAGAAACGAGTAACTAGAACGGCCTAGGGGAAAAGTACGCATACCGTTGTAATCGAGCGAGTTTCTACTTTCAGATGCAACAGAAATTTTGCGGATTGATCAATCCGTTCGCGAGTTATGGCAGTTTGGAGATAAGAAACGCTTGAGAAACTCAAAATTTTCGCAGTTCTGATGCTCGAAATGAATAACTAGAACGGCCCAGGGGAGAAGTACCCATACCGTTGTAATTGGTCGACTTTCTACTTTCAGATGCAACAGAAATTTTGCGGATTGATCAATCCGTTCGCGAGATATGGCAGTTTGGAAATAAGAAACGCTTGAGAAACTCAAAATTTTCGCAGTTCTGATGCTAGAAACGAGTAACTAGAACGGCCTAGGGGAAAAGTACGCATACCGTTGTAATCGGGCGAGTTTCTACTTTCAGATGCAACAGAAATTTTGCGGATTCATCAATCCGTTCGCGAGATATGGCAGTTTGGATGTAAGAAACGCTTGAGAAACTCGAAATTTTCGCAGTTCTGATGCTCGAAACGAATAACTGGAACGTCCTAGGGGAAAACTACACATACCGTTGTAATCGGGCGAGTCTCTACTTTCAGATGCAACAGAAATTTTGCGGATTGGTCAATACGTTCGCGAGATATGGCAGTTTGGAGGTAAGAAACGCTTGAGAAACTCAAAATTTGCGCAGTTCTGATGCTTGAAACGAATAACTAGAACGGCCTAGGGGAAAACTACACATACCGTTGTAATCGGGCGAGTTTCTACTTTCAGATGCAACAGAAATTTTGCGGATCGGTCAATCCGTTCGCGAGATATGGCAGTTTGGAGATAAGAAACGCTTGAGAAACTCAAAATTTTCGCAGTTCTGATGCTCGAAACGAATGACTAGAACGGCCTAGGGGAGAAGTACGGATACCGTTGTAATCGGGCGAGATTCTACTTTCAGATGCAACAGAAATGTTGCGGACTGATCAATCCGTTCGCGAGATATGGCAGTTTGGAGATAAGAAACGCTTTAGAAACTCAAAATTTTCGCAGTTCTGATGTTCGAAACGAATAACTAGAACGGCCCAGGGGAAAAGTGCGCATATCGTTGTAATCGGGCGAGTTTCTACATTCCAATGCAACAGAAATTTTGCGGATTGTTCAATCCGTTCGCGAGATATGGCAGTTTGGAGGTAAGAAACACTTGAGAAACTAAAAATTTTCGCAGTTCTGATGCTCGAAACGAATAACTGGAACGGTCTAGGGGAAAACTACACATACCGTTGTAATCGGGCGAGATTCCACTTTCAGATGCAACAGAAATTTTGCGGATTGGTCAATCCGTTCGCGAGATGTGGCAGTTTGGAGGTAAGAAACGATTGAGAAACTCAAAATTTTCGCAGTTCTGATGCTCGAAACGAATAACTAGAACGGCCTAGGGGAAAAATGCGCATACCGTTGAAATCGGGCGAGTTTCTACCTTCAGATGCAACAGAAACTTTGCGGATTGATCAATCCGTTCGCGAGATATGGCAGTTTGGAGGTAAGAAACGCTTGAGAAACTCAAAATTTTCGCAGTTCTGATGCGCGAAACGAATAACTGGAACGGTCTAGTGGAAAACTACACATACCGCTGTAATTGGGGCGAGTTTCTACTTTCAGATGCAATAGAAATTTTGCGGATTGGTCAATCCGTTCGCGAGATATGGCAGTTTGGAAGTAAGAAACGCTTGAGAAACTCAAAATTTTCGCAGTTCTGATGCTCGAAACGAATGACTAGAACGGCCTAGGGGAGAAGTACGCATACCGTTGTAATCGGGCGAGTTTCTATTTTCAGATGCAACCGAAATTTTGCGGATTGATCAATCCGTTCGCGAGTTATGGCAGTTTGGAGATAAGAAACGCTTGAGAAACTCAAAATTTTCGCAGTTCTGATGCTCGAAACGAATGACTAGAACGGCCTAGGGGAGAAGTACGCATACCGTTGTAATCGGGCGAGTTTCTACTTTCAGATGCAACAGAAATTATGAGGATTGGTCAATCCGTTCGCGAGATATGGCCGTTTGGATGTAAGAAACGCTTGAGAAACTCAAAATTTTCGCAGTTTTGATGCTAGAAACGAGTAACTAGAACGGCCTAGGGGAAAAGTACGCATACCGTTGTAATCGAGCGAGTATCTACTTTCAGCTGCAACAGAAATTTTGCGGATTGGTCAAGCCGTTCGCGAGATATGGCAGTTTGGAGGTAAGAAACGCTTGAGAAACTCAAAATTTGCGCAGTTCTGATGCTTGAAACGAATAACTAGAACGGCCTAGGGGGAAAGTGCGCATACCGTTGTAATCGGGCGATTTTCTACTTCCAGATGCAACAGAAATTTTGCGGATTCATCAATCCGTTCGCGAGATATGGCAGTTTGGATGTAAGAAACGCTTGAGAAACTCGAAATTTTCGCAGTTCTGATGCTCCAAACGAATAACTGGAACGCCCTAGGGGAAAACTACACATACCGTTGTAATCGGGCGAGTCTCTACTTTCAGATGCAACAGAAATTTTGCGGATTGGTCAATACGTTCGCGAGATATGGTAGTTTGGAGGTAAGAAGCGCTTGAGAAACTCAAAATTTTCGCAGTTCTGATGTTCGAAACGAATAACTAGAACTGCCCAGGGGAAAAGTGCGCATATCGTTGTAATCGGGCGAGCTTCTACATTCAAATGCAACAGAAATTTTGCGGATTGTTCAATCCGTTCGCGAGATATGGCAGTTTGGAGGTAAGAAACGCTTGAGAAACTCAAAATTTTCGCAGTTCTGATGCTCGAAACGAATAACCAGAACGGCCTAGGGGAAAAGTACGCATACCGATGTAATCGGGCGAGTTTCTACTTTCAGATGCAACAGAAATTTTGCGGATTGGTCTATCCGTTCGCGAGATATGGCAGTTTGGAAGTAAGAAACGCTTGAGAAACTCAAAATTTTCGCAGTTCTGATGCTCGAAACGAATAACTAGAACGGCCTAGGGGAAAAGTACGCATACCGTTGTAATCGGGCGAGTTTCTACTTTCAGATGCAACAGAAATTTTGCGGATTGATCAATCCGTTCGCGAGATATGGCAGTTTGGAGATAAGAAACGCTTGAGAAACTCAAAATTTTCGCAGTTCTGATGCTCGAAACGAATGACTAGAACGGACCAGGGGAGAAGTACCCATACCGTTGTAATTGGTCGACTTTCTACTTTCAGATGCAACAGAAATTTTGCGGATTGATCAATCCGTTCGCGAGATATGGCAGTTTGGAAATAAGAAACGCTTGAGAAACTCAAAATTTTCGCAGTTCTGATGCTAGAAACGAGTAACTAGAACGGCCTAGGGGAAAAGTACGCATACCGTTGTAATCGAGCGAGTTTCTACTTTCAGATGCAACAGAAATTTTGCGGATTCATCAATCCGTTCGCGAGATATGGCAGTTTGGATGTAAGAAACGCTTGAGAAACTCGAAATTTTCGCAGTTCTGATGCTCGAAACGAATAACTGGAACGTCCTAGGGGAAAACTACACATACCGTTGTAATCGGGCGAGTCTCTACTTTCAGATGCAACAGAAATTTTGCGGATTGGTCAATACGTTCGCGAGATATGGCAGTTTGGAGGTAAGAAACGCTTGAGAAACTCAAAATTTGCGCAGTTCTGATGCTTGAAACGAATAACTAGAACGGTCTAGGGGAAAACTACACATACCGTTGTAATCGGGCGAGTTTCTACTTTCAGATGCAACAGAAATTTTGCGGATCGGTCAATCCGTTCGCGAGATATGGCAGTTTGGAGGTAAGAAACGCTTGAGAAACTCAAAATTTTCGCAGTTCTGATGCTCGAAACGAATAATTAGAACCGCCTAGGGGAAAAGTGCGCATGCCGTTGTAATCGGGCGAGTTTCTACTTTCAGATGCGACAGAAATTTTGCGCAATGATCAGTCCGTTCGCGAGATATGGCAGTTTGGAGATAAGAAACGCTTGAGAAACTCAAAATTTTCGCAGTTCTGATGCTCGAAACGAATGACTAGAACGGCCTAGGGGAGAAGTACGGATACCGTTGTAATCGGGCGAGATTCTACTTTCAGATGCAACAGAAATGTTGCGGATTGATCAATCCGTTCGCGAGATATGGCAGTTTGGAGATAAGAAACGCTTTAGAAACTCAAAATTTTCGCAGTTCTGATGCTCGAAACGAATAACTGGAACGGTCTAGTGGAAAACTACACATACCGCTGTAATTGGGGCGAGTTTCTACTTTCAGATGCAATAGAAATTTTGCGGATTGGTCAATCCGTTCGCGAGATATGGCAGTTTGGAAGTAAGAAACGCTTGAGAAACTCAAAATTTTCGCAGTTCTGATGCTCGAAACGAATGACTAGAACGGCCTAGGGGAGAAGTACGCATACCGTTGTAATCGGGCGAGTTTCTACTTTCAGATGCAACCGAAATTTTGCGGATTGATCAATCCGTTCGCGAGTTATGGCAGTTTGGAGATAAGAAACGCTTGAGAAACTCAAAATTTTCGCAGTTCTGATGCTCGAAACGAATGACTAGAACGGCCTAGGGGGAAAGTACGCATACCGTTGTAATCGAGCGAGTATCTACTTTCAGCTGCAACAGAAATTTTGCGGATTGGTCAAGCCGTTCGCGAGATATGGCAGTTTGGAGGTAAGAAACGCTTGAGAAACTCAAAATTTGCGCAGTTCTGATGCTTGAAACGAATAACTAGAACGGCCTAGGGGGAAAGTGCGCATACCGTTGTAATCGGGCGAGTTTCTACTTCCAGATGCAACAGAAATTTTGCGGATTCATCAATCCGTTCGCGAGATATGGCAGTTTGGATGTAAGAAACGCTTGAGAAACTCGAAATTTTCGCAGTTCTGATGCTCCAAACGAATAACTGGAACGTCCTAGGGGAAAACTACACATACCGTTGTAATCTGGCGAGACTCTACTTTCAGATGCAACAGAAATTTTGCGGATTGGTCAATACGTTCGCGAGATATGGTAGTTTGGAGGTAAGAAGCGCTTGAGAAACTCAAAATTTTCGCAGTTCTGATGTTCGAAACGAATAACTAGAACGGCCCAGGGGAAATGTGCGCATATCGTTGTAATCGGGCGAGCTTCTACATTCAAATGCAACAGAAATTTTGCGGATTGTTCAATCCGTTCGCGAGATATGGCAGTTTGGAGGTAAGAAACGCTTGAGAAACTCAAAATTTTCGCAGTTCTGATGCTCGAAACGAATAACTAGAACGGCCTAGGGGAAAAGTACGCATACCGATGTAATCGGGCGAGTTTCTACTTTCAGATGCAACAGAAATTTTGCGGATTGGTCTATCCGTTCGCGAGATATGGCAGTTTGGAAGTAAGAAACGCTTGAGAAACTCAAAATTTTCGCAGTTCTGATGCTCGAAACGAATAACTAGAACGGCCTAGGGGAAAAGTACGCATACCGTTGTAATCGGGCGAGTTTCTACTTTCAGATGCAACAGAAATTTTGCGGATTGATCAATCCGTTCGCGAGATATGGCAGTTTGGAAATAAGAAACGCTTGAGAAACTCAACATTTTCGCAGTTCTGATGCTAGAAACGAGTAACTAGAACGGCCTAGGGGAAAAGTACCCATACCGTTGTAATTGGTCGACTTTCTACTTTCAGATGCAACAGAAATTTTGCGGATTGATCAATCCGTTCGCGAGATATGGCAGTTTGGAAATAAGAAACGCTTGAGAAACTCAACATTTTCGCAGTTCTGATGCTAGAAACGAGTAACTAGAACGGCCTAGGGGAAAAGTACGCATACCGTTGTAATCGAGCGAGTTTCTACTTTCAGATGCAACAGAAATTTTGCGGATTCATCAATCCGTTCGCGAGATATGGCAGTTTGGATGTAAGAAACGCTTGAGAAACTCGAAATTTTCGCAGTTCTGATGCTCGAAACGAATAACTGGAACGTCCTAGGGGAAAACTACACATACCGTTGTAATCGGGCGAGTCTCTACTTTCAGATGCAACAGAAATTTTGCCAATTGGTCAATACGTTCGCGAGATATGGCAGTTTGGAGGTAAGAAACGCTTGAGAAACTCAAAATTTGCGCAGTTCTGATGCTCGAAACGAATAACTGGAACGGTCTAGGGGAAAACTACACATACCGTTGTAATCGGGCGAGTTTCCACTTTCAGATGCAACAGAAATTTTGCGGATTGGTCAATCCGTTCGCGAGATGTGGCAGTTTGGAGGTAAGAAACGATTGAGAAACTCAAAATTTTCGCAGTTCTGATGCTCGAAACGAATAACTAGAACGGCCTAGGGGAAAAATGCGCATACCGTTGAAATCGGGCGAGTTTCTACTTTCAGATGCAACAGAAACTTTGCGGATTGATCAATCCGTTCGCGAGATATGGCAGTTTGGAGGTAAGAAACGCTTGAGAAACTCAAAATTTTCGCAGTTCTGATGCTCGAAACGAATAACTGGAACGGTCTAGTGGAAAACTACACATACCGTTGTAATTGGGGCGAGTTTCTACTTTCAGATGCAATAGAAATTTTGCGGATTGGTCAATCCATTCGCGAGATATGGCAGTTTGGAAGTAAGAAACGCTTGAGAAACTCAGAATTTTCGCAGTTCTGATGCTCGAAACGAATGACTAGAACGGCCTAGGGGAGAAGTACGCATACCGTTGTAATCGGGCGAGTTTCTACTTTCAGATGCAACAGAAATTATGAGGATTGGTCAATCCGTTCGCGAGATATGGCCGTTTGGATGTAAGAAACGCTTGAGAAACTCAAAATTTTCGCAGTTCTGATGCTAGAAACGAGTAACTAGAACGGCCTAGGGGAAAAGTACGCATACCGTTGTAATCGAGCGAGTATCTACTTTCAGCTGCAACAGAAATTTTGCGGATTGGTCAAGCCGTTCGCGAGATATGGCAGTTTGGATGTAAGAAACGCTTGAGAAACTCGAAATTTTCGCAGTTCTGATGCTCCAAACGAATAACTGGAACGTCCTAGGGGAAAACTACACATACCGTTGTAATCGGGCGAGTCTCTACTTTCAGATGCAACAGAAATTTTGCGGATTGGTCAATACGTTCGCGAGATATGGTAGTTTGGAGGTAAGAAGCGATAGAGAAACTCAAAATTTTCGCAGTTCTGATGCTCGAAACGAATAACTGGAACGGCCTAGGGGAAAAGTGGGCATACCGTTGTAATCGGGCGAGTTTCTTCTTTCAGATGCAACAGAAATTTTGCGGATCGGTCAGTCCGTTCGCGAGATATGGCAGTTTGGAGATAAGAAACGCTTTAGAAACTCAAAATTTTCGCAGTTCTGATGTTCGAAACGAATAACTAGAACGGCCCAGGGGAAAAGTGCGCATATCGTTGTAATCGGGCGAGTTTCTACATTCAAATGCAACAGAAATTTTGCGGATTGTTCTATCCGTTCGCTAGATATGGCAGTTTGGAGGTAAGAAACGCTTGAGGAACTCAAAATTTTCGCAGTTCTGATGCTCGAAACGAATAACTAGAACGGCCTAGGGGAAAAGTACGCATACCGATGTAATCGGGCGAGTTTCTACTTTCAGATGCAACAGAAATTTTGCGGATTGGTCTATCCGTTCGCGAGATATGGCAGTTTGGAAGTAAGAAACGCTTGAGAAACTCAAAATTTTCGCAGTTCTGATGCTCGAAACGAATAACTAGAACGGCCTAGGGGAAAAGTACGCATACCGATGTAATCGGGCGAGTTTCTACTTTCAGATGCAACAGAAATTTTGCGGATTGGTCTATCCGTTCGCCAGATATGGCAGTTTGGAAGTAAGAAACGCTTGAGAAACTCAAAATTTTCGCAGTTCTGATGCTCGAAACGAATAACTAGAACGGCCTAGGGGAAAAGTACGCATACCGATGTAATCGGGCGAGTTTCTACTTTCAGATGCAACAGAAATTTTGCGGATTGATCAATCCGTTCGCGAGATACGGCAGTTTGGAGATAAGAAACGCTTGAGAAACTCAAAATTTTCGCAGTTCTGATGCTCGAAACGAATGACTAGAACGGCCTAGGGTAGAAGTACGCATACCGTTGTAATCGGGCGAGTTTCTACTTTCAGATGCAACAGAAATTATGAGGATTGGTCAATCCGTTCGCGAGATATGGTCGTTTGGATGTAAGAAACGCTTGAGAAACTCAAAATTTTCGCAGTTTTGATGCTCGAAACGAATAACTAGACGGCCCAGGGGAAAAGTGCGCATACCGTTGTAATCGGGCGAGTTTCTACTTCCAGATGCAACAGAAATTTTGCGGATTCATGAATCCGTTCGCGAGATATGGCAGTTTGGATGTAAGAAACGCTTGAGAAACTCGAAATTTTCGCAGTTCTGATGCTCCAAACGAATAACTGGAACGTCCTAGGGGAAAACTACACATACCGTTGTAATCGGGCGAGTCTCTACTTTCAGATGCAACAGAAATTTTGCGGATTGGTCAATACGTTCGCGAGATATGGTAGTTTGGAGGTAAGAAGCGCTTGAGAAACTCAAAATTTTCGCAGTTCTGATGCTCGAAACGAATAACTGGAACGGCCTAGGGGAAAAGTGGGCATACCGTTGTAATCGGGCGAGTTTCTTCTTTCAGATGCAACAGAAATTTTGCGGATCGGTCAATCCGTTCGCGAGATATGGCAGTTTGGAGATAAGAAACGCTTTAGAAACTCAAAATTTTCGCTGTTCTGATGTTCGAAACGAATAACTAGAACGCCAGGGGAAAAGTGCGCATATCGTTGTAATCGGGCGAGTTTCTACATTCAAATGCAACAGAATTTTTGCGGATTGATCAATCCGTTCGCGAGATATGGCAGTTTGGAGTAAGAAACGCTTGAGATACTCAAAATTTTCGCAGTTCTGATGCTCGAAACGAATAACTAGAACGGCCTAGGGGAAAAGTACGCATACCGGTGTAATCGGGCGAGTTTCTACTTTCAGATGCAACAGAAATTTTGCGGAATTGGTCTATCCGTTCGCGAGATATGGCAGTTTGGAAGTAAGAAACGCTGAGAAACTCAAAATTTTCGCAGTTCTGATGCTCGAAACGAATAACTGGAACGGGTCTAGGGTAAAACTACACATACCGTGGAATCGGGCGAGTTTCCACTTTCAAGATTGCAACAGAAATTTTGCGGATTGGTCAAATCCGTTCGCGAGATGTGGCAGTTTGAGAGGTAAGAAACGATTGAGAAACTCAAAATTTTCGCAGTTCTGATGCTCGAAACGAATAACTGGAACGGTCTAGTGGAAAACTACACATACCGTTGTAATGGGCGAGTTTCTACTTTCAGATGCAATAGGAATTTTGCGGATTGGTCAATCCGTTCGCGAGATATGGCAGTTTGGAAGTAAGAAACGCTTGAGAAACTCAAATTTTCGCAGTTCTGATGCTCGAAACGAATGACTAGAACGGCCTAGGGGAGAAGTACGCATACCGTTGTAATCGGGCGAGTTTCTACTTCAGATGCAACCGAAATTTTGCGGATTGATCAATCCGTTCGCGAGTTATGGCAGTAGTTTGGAGATAAGAAACGCTTGAGAAACTCAAAATTTTCGCAGTTCTGATGCTCGAAACGAATGACTAGAACGGCCTAGGGGAGAAGTACACATACCGTTGTAATCAGGGCGAGTTTCTACTTTCAGATGCAACAGAAATTATGAGGATTGGTCAATCCGTTCGCGAGATTTGGCCGTTTGGATGTAAGAAACGCTTGAGAAACTCAAAATTTTCGCAGTTCTGATGCTAGAAACGAGTAACTGAACGGCCTAGGGGAAAAGTACGCATACCGTTGTAATCGAGCGAGTATCTACTTTCAGATGCAACAGAAATTTTGCGGATTGGTCAATCCGTCGCGAGATATGGCAGTTTGGAAGTAAGAAACGCTGAGAAACTCAAAATTTGCGCAGTTTCTGATGCTTGAAACGAATAACTAGAACGGCTAGGGGGAAAGTGCGCATACCGTTGTAATCGGGCGAGTTTTCTACTTCCAGATGCAACAGAAATTTTGCGGATTTATCTTTTTCCGTTCGCGAGATATGGCAGTTTGGATGTAAGAAAACGCTTTGAGAAACTCGAATTTCCGCAGTTCTGATGCTCCTAAACGAATAACTGGAACGTCCTAGGGGAAAACTTACACATACCGTTGTAATCGGGCGAGGTCTCTACTTTCAGATGCAACAGAAATTTTGCGGATTGGTCAATACTTCGCGAGATATGGTAGTTTGGAGGTAAGAAGCGCTTGAGAAACTCAAAATTTTCGCAGTTCTGATGGCTCGAAACGAATAACTGGGAACGGCCTAGGGGAAAAAGTGGGCATACCGTTGTAATCGGGCGAGTTTCTTCTTTCAGATGCAACAGAAATTTTGGCGATCTGTCAATCCGTTCGCGAGATATGGCAGTTTGGAGATAACAAACGGCTTTAGAAACTCAAAATTTTCGCAGTTCTGATGTTCGAAACGAATAACTAGAACGGCCCAGGGGAAAAGTGCGCATATCGTTGTAATCGGGCGAGTTTCTACATTCAAATGCAACAGAAATTTTGCGGATTGTTCTATCCGTTCGCGAGATATGGCAGTTTGGAGGTAAGAAACGCTTGAGAAACTCAAAATTTTCGCAGTTCTGATGCTCGAAACGAATAACTAGAACGGGCCCAGGGGAAAAGTACGCATACCGATGTAATCGGGCGAGTTTCTACTTTCAGATGCAACAGAAATTTTGCGGATTGGTCTATCCGTTCGCGAGATATGGCAGTTTGGAAGTAAGAAATGCTTGAGAAACTCAAATTTTCGCAGTTCTGATGCTCGAAACGAATACTAGAACGGCCTAGGGGAAAAGTAGCGCATACCGATGTAATCGGGCGATTTCTACTTCAGATGCAACAGAAATTTTGCCGGGTTGATCAATCCGTCGCGAGGATATGGCAGTTTGGTGATAAGAAACGCTTGAGAAAGCTCAAAATTTCGTAGTTCTGATGCTCGAAACCGAATGGCTAGAACGGCTAGGGGAGAAGTACGCATACCGTTGAAATCGGGCGAGTTTTCAACTTTCAGATGCAACAGAAATTATGAGATTGTCCAATCCGTCGCGAGATATGGCCGTTTGGATGTAAGGTAACGCTTGAGAAACTCAAAATTTTCGCAGTTTTGATGCTCGAAACGAATAACTAGACGGCCTAGGGGGAAAAGTGGCGCTACCGTTGTAATACGGGCGAGTTTCTACTTTCCAGATGCAACAGAAATTTTGCGGATTCATCAATCCGTTCGCGAGATCTTTGCAGGTTTGGATGTAAGAAACGCTTGAGAAACTCGAAATTTCGCAGTTCTGATGTGCCCAAACGATAACTGGACGTCCTAGGGGAAAACTACTCATACCGTTGTAATCGGGCGAGTCTCTACTTTCAAGATGCAACAGAAAATTTTGCGGATTGGTCAATACGTTCCGAGATATGGTAGTTTGGAGGTAAGAATGACGCTTGAGAAACTCAAAATTTTCGCAGTTCTTTGATGCTCGAAACGAATACTGGAACGGCCTAGGGGAAAAGTGGGCATACCGTTGTAATCGGGCGAGGTTTCTTTCTTCAGATGCAACAGAAATTTTGCGGATCGGTCAATCCGTTCGTATGCGAGATATGGCAGTTTGGAGATAAGAAACGCTTTAGAAACTCAAAATTTTCGCAAGTTCCTGATTGATCTGGAAACGAATAACTAGAACGGCGCAAGGGGAAAAGTGCGCATATCGTTTGTAATCGGGCGAGTTTCTACATTCAAATGCACACAGAAATTTTGGCAGGATTGTTCTACCGTTCGCGAGATATGCAGTTTGGAGGTAAGAAACGCTTGAGAAACTCAAAATTTTCGCAGTACTGATGCTCGAAACGATTGACATAGAACGGCCCCAGGGAGAAGTTACCCATACCGTAGTAAATGGTCGACTTTCTACTTTCAGTGCAACTAGATAATTTTGCGGATTGGATCAATCCAGTTCGCGAGATATGGCTGTTTGGAAATAAGAAACGCTTGAGAAACTCAAAAATTTTCGCAGTTCTGATGCTAGAAACGAGTAACTAGATCGGCCTAGGGGAAAAGTACGCATACGTTGTAGACTTCGAGCGAGTTCTAGGTTTCAGATGCAACAGAAAAATTTTTGCGGATTGATCAATCGTACGCGAGTTATTGCAGTTTGGAGATAAGAAACGCTTGAGAAACTCAAAATTTTTCGCAGTTTCGATGCTCGAAACGAATGACTAGAACGGCCTAGGGGAGAAGTAAGCATACGTTGTAATCGGGCGAGTTTCTACTTTCAGATGCAACAGAAATTATGAGGATTGGTCAATCCGTTCGCAGATATGGCCGTTTGGGATGTAAGAAAACGCTTGAGAAACTCAAAATTTCGCAGTTCTGGATGCTAGAAACGAGTAACTAGAACGGCCTAGGGGAAAACTACACATACCGTTGTAATCGGGCGAGTTTCCACCTTTCAGATGCAACAGAAATTTTGCGGAGGATTGGTCAATCCGTTCGCGAGATGTGGCGAGTTGGAGGTAAGAAACGCTTGAGAAACTCAAAATTTTCGCAGTTCTGATAGCTCGAAACGAATAACTAGAACGGCCTAGTGGGAAAAGTACGCATACCGATGTAATCGGCGAGTTTCTACTTTCAGATGCCAACTGAAATTTTGCGGATTGGCCCTATCCGTTCGCGAGATATGCAGTTTTGGAAGTAAGAAACGCTTGAGAACTCAAAATTTTCGCAGTTCTGATGCTCGAAACTGAATAACTGGAACGGTCTAGGGGAAAACTACACATACCGTTGTAATCGGGCGGCGGGTACTTCCCTGATGCAACAGAAATTTTGCGGATTGGTCAATCCGTTCGCGAGATGTGCAGTTTGGAGGTAAGAAACGCTTGGAGAAACCTCAAAATTTTCGCAGTTCTGATGCTCGAACGAATAACTAGAACGGCTAGGGAAAAATGCGCATACCGTTGTAATCGGGCGAGTTATCTACTTTCAGATGCAACAGAAACTATGCGGATTGATCAATCCGTTCGCGAGATATGGCATTTGGAGGTAAGAAACGCTTGAGAAACTCAAAATTTTCGCAGTTCTGATTCTCGAAACGATAACTGGAACGTCTAGTGGAAACTACACATACGGTGTGTAATTGGGGGCCGAGTTTCTACTTTCAGATGCAATAGAATTTTGCGCGATTGGTCCAATCCGTTCCGCGAGATATGGCAGTTTGGAAGTATGAAAAACGCTTGAGAACTCAAAATTTTCCTCAGTTCTGATGCTCGAAAGCAATGACTAGAACGGCCTAGGGGAGAAGTACGCATACCCTTGTAATCGGGCTGAGTTTCTACTTTCAGATGCAACCGAAATTTTGCGGGATTGATCAATCCGTTCAGCTAGTTTATGTGCAGTTTGGAGATAAGAAACGCCTTGGAGAACTCAAATTTCGCAGTTCTGATGCTCGAAACGAATGACTAGAAAGGCCTAGGGGAGAAGTACGCATACCGTCTTTAATCGGGCGAGTATTCTACCTTTCAGATGCAACAGAAATTATGAGGATTGGTCGATCCGTTCGCGAGATTATGCCGTTTGGATGTAAGAAACGCTTGAGAAACTCAAAATTTTCGCTAGTTCTGATGCTCGAAACGAATAACTAGACGGCCTAGGGGATAAGTGCGCATACCGTTGTAATCGGGCGAGTTTCTACTTCAGAAGCAACAGAAATTTGCGGATTGGTCAATCCGTTCGCGAGATATGGCAGTTTGGAGGTAAAGAAACGCTTGAGAAACTCAAAATTTTCGCAGTTCTGATGCTCGAAATAGAAATAACTTAGAACGGCTAGGGGAGAAGATACGCATAACGTTGTAATTGGACGACTTGTTACTACACAAATAGATGCAACAGAAATTCTTGCGATTGATCAATCCGTTCGCGAGGGTTTGGCAGTTTGGAAATAAGAAACGCTTGCGAAACTCAAATTGTTCGCAGTTCTGATGCTAAGAAACGAGTAACTAGAACGGCCTATGGGGAAAAGTACGCATACCGTTGTAATCGAGCGAGTACTCTACTTTCAGATGCAACAGAAATTTTGCGGGATTGGTCAATCCGTATACGCGAGATATTGGCAGTTTGGAGGTAAGAAACGCTTGATGAACTCAAAATATTGCGCAGTTCTGAGTTGCTTGAAACGATAACTAGAACGGCCTAGGGGAAAAGTGCGCATACCCGTTGTAATCGGGCGAGTTTCTACTTCAGATGCAACAAGAAATTTTGCGGATTCATCAATCCGTCGCGAGATATGGCAGTTTGGAGATAAGAAACGCTTTAGAAACTCAAATTTTCGCAGTTCTGATGCTCGAAACGAATGACTAGAACGCCTTGGGGAGAAGTACGGATTACTGTTGTAATCGGGCGTTCCACTTTCAGATGCAACAGAAATGTTGCGGATTGATCAAATCCGTTCGCTAGATATGGCAGTTTGGAGATAAGAAACGATTTAGAAACTCAAAATTTTCGCAGTTCTGATGTTCGAAACGAATACTACTAGAACGGCCCAGGGGAAAAGTGCGCATATCGTTGTATCGGGGCGAGTTTCTACATTCAATGCAACAGAAATTTGCGGATTGTTCAATCCGTTCGCGAGATATGCAGTTTGGAGGTAAGAAACGCTTGAGAAACTCAAAATTGTTCGCAGTCGGATTGCGCTGAAACGAATAACTAGAACGGCCTAGGGGGAATAAGGGGAAGTACGCCTACCGATGTATCGGGCGAGTTTCTACTTTCAGATGCAACAGGAAATTTTGCGGGGATTGGTCTATCGTTCTACCGAGATATGCATGTTTGGATGTAAGAAACGCTTGAGAAACTCAAAATTTTCGCAGTTCTGATGCTCGAAATGAATACTGGAAAAACGGCCTAGGGGAAAACTACACTTACCGTTGTAATCGGGCGAGTTTCTCACTTTAGACGCAACAGAAATTTATGCGGATGGGTCAATCCGTTCGCGAGATATGGCAGTTTGGAGGTAGAAACGCTTGAGAAAATCAAAATTTGCGCAGATCTGATGCTTCGAACGAATGACTAGAACGGCCTAGGGGAAAAGTGCGCATACGTTGTAATCGGGCGAGTTCTACTTTCAGAAGGGCAACAGGAAATTTTGCGGAATGATCAATTCCGTTCGCTGAGATATGGCAAGTTTGGATGTAAGAAACGCTTGAGAAACTCAAAAATTGCGCAGTAGTTGTGCTTGAAACGATATAACTATAACGGCCTAGGGGAAAAGTGCGCATACCGTTGTAATCGGGCGGATTTCTACTTGCAGATGCAACAGAAATTTGCGGATTGGTCGATCAGTTTTTCGCGAGTGAGATATGGCAGTTTGGGAGGTAGAGAAACGCTAGAGAAACTCAAAATTTTCGCAGTACTGATGCTCGAAAACGAATAACTTGAACTTGCCTAGGGAAAAGTACGCATACCGTTGTAATCGGGCGAGTTTCATACTTGCAGATGCAACAGAAATTTTGCGGGATTGGTCGATCCGTTCGCTGAGATGGGTATGTAAGTAGGGCAGTTTGGATGTAATGAAACCGTCTTGAGAAACTCAAAATTTTCGCAGTCTGATGCTCGAAACGAGTAACTAGAACGCCCTAGGGGAAGAAAGTGCGCATACCGTTGTAATTCGGGCGAGTTTCTACTTTCAGATGCAACAGAAATTTTGCGGATTGGTCGATCCGTTCGT
>NW_027479779.1:0-65891 GCF_051014685.1 Ptiloglossa arizonensis
AGAAATGGTTGAGAAGGCAAAAAATTTTTCGCAATTCTGCTGCTCCAAACGCTTAACCAGAATGGCCTAGGGAAAAAATACACATACCGTTGTAATCGGGCGAGTTTCTACTTTCAGATGCAATAGGAATTTTTGGGTTAGGTCAATCCGTTCGCGAGATATGGGAGTTTGAAGCCAAGAAATGGTTGAGAAGGCAAAATATTTTTCGCAATTCTGCTGCTCCAAACGCTTAACCAGAATGGCCTAGGGAAAAAATACGCATACCGTTATAATCGGGCGAGTTTCTACTTTCAGACGCTGCAGGAATTTTGGGTTTGGTCAATCCGTTCGCGAGATATGGGACTTTGAAGCTAAGAAATGGTTGAGAAGAAAACAAATTTTCGCAATTCTGCTGCTCCAAACGCTTAAACAGAATGGGCTAGGGAAAAAATACACGTACCGTTGTAATCGGGCGAGTTTCTACTTTCACACGCAATAGGAATTTTTGGGTTAGGTCAATCCGTCCGCGAGATATGGGAGTTTGAAGCCAAGAAATGGTTGAGAAGACAAAAGATTTTTCGCAATTCTGCTGCTCCAAACGCTTAACCAGAATGGCCTATGGAAAAAATACACATACCGTTGTAATCGGGCGAGTTTCTACTTTCAGATGCGACAGGAATTTTTGGGTTAGGTCAATCCGTTCGCGAGATATGGGAGTTTGAAGCCAAGAAATGGTTGAGAAGGCAAAAAATTTTTCGCAATTCTGCTGCTCCAAACGCTTAACCAGAATGGCCTAGGGAAAAAATACACATACCGCTGTAATCGGGCGAGTTTCTACTTTCAGATGCAATAGGAATTTTTGGGTTAGGTCAATCCGTTCGCGAGATATGGGAGTTTGAAGCCAAGAAATGGTTGAGAAGGCAACAAATTTTTCGCACTTCTGCTGCTCCAAACGCTTAACCAGAATGGCCTAGGGAAAAAATACACATACCGCTGTAATCGGGCGAGTTTCTACTTTCAGATGCAATAGGAATTTTTGGGTTAGGTCAATCCGTTCGCGAGATATGGGACTTTGGAGCCAAGAAATGGTTGAGAAGGCAACAATTTTTCGCAATTCTGCTGCTCCAAACGCTTAACCAGAATGGCCTAGGGAAAAAATACACATAGCGTTGTAATCGGGCGAGTTTCTACTTTCAGACGCAACAGGAATTTTTGGGTTAGGTCAATCCGTTCGCGAGATATGGGAGTTTGAAGACAAGAAATGGTTGAGAAAGCAAAAAATTTTTCGCAATTCTGCTGCTCCAAACGCTTAACCAGAATGGCCTAGGGAAAAAATACACATACCGTTGTAATCGGGCGAGTTTCTACTTTCACACGCAATAGGAATTTTTGGGTTAGGTCAATCCGTCCGCGAGATATGGGAGTTTGAAGCCAAGAAATGGTTGAGAAGACAAAAGATTTTTCGCAATTCTGCTGCTCCAAACGCTTAACCAGAATGGCCTATGGAAAAAATACACATACCGTTGTAATCGGGCGAGTTTCTACTTTCAGATGCAATAGGAATTTTTGGGTTAGGTCAATCCGTTCGCGAGATATGGGAGTTTGAAGCCAAGAAATGGTTGAGAAGACAAAAGATTTTTCGCAATTCTGCTGCTCCAAACGCTTAACCAGAATGGCCTATGGAAAAAATACACATACCGTTGTAATCGGGCGAGTTTCTACTTTCAGATGCGACAGGAATTTTTGGGTTAGGTCAATCCGTCCGCGAGATATGGGAGTTTGAAGCCAAGAAATGGTTGAGAGGACAAAAGATTTTTCGCAATTCTGCTGCTCCAAACGCTTAACCAGAATGGCCTATGGAAAAAATACACATACCGTTGTAATCGGGCGAGTTTCTACTTTCAGATGCAATAGGAATTTTTGGGTTAGGTCAATCCGTTCGCGAGATATGGGAGTTTGAAGCCAAGAAGTGGTAGATAAGGCAAAAAATTTATCACAATTCTGCTGCTCCAAACGCTTAACCAGAATGGCCTAGGGAAAAAATACGCATACCGTTATAATCGGGCGAGTTTCTACTTTCAGACGCTGCAGGAATTTTTGGGTTAGGTCAATCCGTTCGCGAGATATGGGACTTTGGAGCCAAGAAATGGTTGAGAAGGCAACAAATTTTTCGCAATTCTGCTGCTCCAAACGCTTAACCAGAATGGCCTAGGGAAAAAATACACATAGCGTTGTAATCGGGCGAGTTTCTACTTTCAGACGCAACAACAGGAATTTTTGAGTTAGGTCAATCCGTTCGCGAGATATGGGAGTTTGAAGACAAGAAATGGTTGAGAAGGCAAAAAATTTTTCGCAATTCTGCTGCTCCAAACGCTTAACCAGAATGGCCTAGGGAAAAAATACACATACCGTTGTAATCGGGCGAGTTTCTACTTTCAGATGCAATAGGAATTTGTGGGTTAGGTCAATCCGTTCGCGAGATATGGGAGTTTGAAGCCAAGAAATGGTTGAGAAGGCAAAATATTTTTCGCAATTCTGCTGCTCCAAACGCTTCACCAGAATGGCCAAGGGAAAAAATACGCATACCGTTATAATCGGGCGAGTTTCTACTTTCAGACGCTGCAGGAATTTTTGGGTTTGGTCAATCCGTTCGCGACATATGGGACTTTGAAGCTAAGAAATGGTTGAGAAGAAAACAAATTTTCGCAATTCTGCTGCTCCAAACGCTTAAACAGAATGGGCTAGGAAAAAATACACGTACCGTTGGAATCGGGCGAGTTTCTACTTTCACACGCAACAGGAATTTTTGGGTTAGGTCAATCCGTCCGCGAGATATGGGAGTTTGAAGCCAAGAAATGGTTGAGAAGACAAAAGATTTTTCGCAATTCTGCTGCTCCAAACGCTTAACCAGAATGGCCTATGGAAAAAATACACATACCGTTGTAATCGGGCGAGTTTCTACTTTCAGATGCGACAGGAATTTTTGGGTTAGGTCAATCCGTTCGCGAGATATGGGAGTTTGAAGCCAAGAAATGGTTGAGAAGGCAAAAAATTTTTCGCAATTCTGCTGCTCCAAACGCTTAACCAGAATGGCCTAGGGAAAAAATACACATACCGCTGTAATCGGGCGAGTTTCTACTTTCAGATGCAATAGGAATTTTTGGGTTAGGTCAATCCGTTCGCGAGATATGGGAGTTTGAAGCCAAGAAATGGTTGAGAAGGCAACAAATTTTTCGCACTTCTGCTGCTCCAAACGCTTAACCAGAATGGCCTAGGGAAAAAATACACATACCGCTGTAATCGGGCGAGTTTCTACTTTCAGATGCAATAGGAATTTTTGGGTTAGGTCAATCCGTTCGCGAGATATGGGACTTTGGAGCCAAGAAATGGTTGAGAAGGCAACAAATTTTTCGCAATTCTGCTGCTCCAAACGCTTAACCAGAATGGCCTAGGGAAAAAATACACATAGCGTTGTAATCGGGCGAGTTTCTACTTTCAGACGCAACAGGAATTTTTGGGTTAGGTCAATCCGTTCGCGAGATATGGGAGTTTGAAGACAAGAAATGGTTGAGAAAGCAAAAAATTTTTCGCAATTCTGCTGCTCCAAACGCTTAACCAGAATGGCCTAGGGAAAAAATACACATACCGTTGTAATCGGGCGAGTTTCTACTTTCACACGCAATAGGAATTTTTGGGTTAGGTCAATCCGTCCGCGAGATATGGGAGTTTGAAGCCAAGAAATGGTTGAGAAGACAAAAGATTTTTCGCATTCTGCTGCTCCAAACGCTTAACCAGAATGGCCTATGGAAAAATACACATACCGTTGTAATCGGGCGAGTTTCTACTTTCAGATGCGACAGGAATTTTTGGGTTAGGTCAATCCGTCCGCGAGATATGGGAGTTTGAAGCCAAGAAATGGTTGAGAAGACAAAAGATTTTTCGCAATTCTGATGCTCCAAACGCTTAACCAGAATGGCCTATGGAAAAAATACACATACCGTTGTAATCGGGCGAGTTTCTACTTTCAGATGCGACAGGAATTTTTGGGTTAGGTCAATCCGTTCGCGAGATATGGGACTTTGGAGCCAAGAAATGGTTGAGAAGGCAACAAATTTTTCGCAATTCTGCTGCTCCAAACGCTTAACCAGAATGGCCTAGGGAAAAAATACACATAGCGTTGTAATCGGGCGAGTTTCTACTTTCAGACGCAACAGGAATTTTTGGGTTAGGTCAATCCGTTCGCGAGATATGGGAGTTTGAAGACAAGAAATGGTTGAGAAGGCAAAAAATTTTTCGCAATTCTGCTGCTCCAAACGCTTAACCAGAATGGCCTAGGGAAAAAATACACATACCGTTGTAATCGGGCGAGTTTCTACTTTCAGATGCAATAGGAATTTTTGGGTTAGGTCAATCCGTTCGCGAGATATGGGAGTTTGAAGCCAAGAAATGGTTGAGAAGGCAAAATATTTTTCGCAATTCTGCTGCTCCAAACGCTTAACCAGAATGGCCTAGGGAAAAAATACGCATACCGTTATAATCGGGCGAGTTTCTACTTTCAGACGCTGCAGGAATTTTTGGGTTTGGTCAATCCGTTCGCGAGATATGGGACTTTGAAGCTAAGAAATGGTTGAGAAGAAAACAAATTTTCGCAATTCTGCTGCTCCAAACGCTTAAACAGAATGGGCTAGGGAAAAATACACGTACCGTTGTAATCGGGCGAGTTTCTACTTTCACACGCAATAGGAATTTTTGGGTTAGGTCAATCCGTCCGCGAGATATGGGAGTTTGAAGCCAAGAAATGGTTGAGAAGACAAAAGATTTTTCGCAATTCTGCTGCTCCAAACGCTTAACCAGAATGGCCTATGGAAAAAATACACATACCGTTGTAATCGGGCGAGTTTCTACTATCAGATGCAACAGGAATTTTTGGGTTAGGTCAATCCGTTCGCGAGATATGGGAGTTTGAAGCCAAGAAATGGTTGAGAAGACAAAAAATTTTTCGCAATTCTGCTGCTCCAAACGCTTAACCAGAATGGCCTATGGAAAAAATACACATACCGTTGTAATCGGGCGAGTTTCTACTTTCAGATGCAATAGGAATTTTTGGGTTAGGTCAATCCGTTCGCGAGATATGGGAGTTTGAAGCCAAGAAATGGTAGATAAGGCAAAAAATTTATCACAATTCTGCTGCTCCAAACGCTTAACCAGAATGGCCTACGGAAAAAATACACATACCGTTGTAATCGGCCGAGTTTCTACTTTCAGACGCAATAGGAAATTTTGGGTTACGTCAATCCGTTCGCGAGATATGGGAGTTTGAAGCTAAGAAATGGTTGAGAAGACAACAAATTATTTGCACTTCTGCTGCTCCAAACGCTTAACCAGAATGGCCTACGGAAAAAATACACATACCGTTGTAATCGGGCGAGTTTCTACTTTCAGATGCAATAGGAATTTTTGGGTTAGGTCAATCCGTTCGCGAGATATGGGAGTTTGAAGCCAAGAAATGGTAGAGAAGGCAAAAAATTTTTCACAATTCTGCTGCTCCAAACGCTTAACCAGAATGACCTAGGGAAAAAATACACATACCGCTGTAATCGGGCGAGTTTCTACTGTCAGATGCAATAGGAATTTTTGGGTTAGGTCAATCCGTTCGCGAGATATGGGACTTTGGAGCCAAGAAATGGTTGAGAAGGCAAATAATTTTTGCAATTCTGCTGCTCCAAACGCTTAACCAGAATGGCCTAGGTAAAAAATACACATACCGTTGTAATCGGGCGAGTTTCTACTTTCAGACGCAATAGGAATTTTTGGGGTAGGTCAATCCGTCCGCGAGATATGGGAGTTAGAAGACAAGAAATGGTTGAGAAGGCAAAAAATTTTTCGCAATTCTGCCGCTCCAAACGCTTACTCAGAATGGCCTATGGAAAAAATGCACATACCGTTGTAATCGGGCGAGTTTCTGCTTTCAGATGCAACAGGAATTTTTGAGTTAGGTCAATCCGTTCGCGAGATATGGGAGTTTGAAGACAAGAAATGGTTGAGAAGGCAAAAAATTTTTCGCAATTCTGCTGCTCCAAACGCTTAACCAGAATGGCCTAGGGAAAAAATACACATACCGTTGTAATCGGGCGAGTTTCTACTTTCAGATGCAATAGGAATTTGTGGGTTAGGTCAATCCGTTCGCGAGATATGGGAGTTTGAAGCCAAGAAATGGTTGAGAAGGCAAAATATTTTTCGCAATTCTGCTGCTCCAAACGCTTCACCAGAATGGCCAAGGGAAAAAATACGCATACCGTTATAATCGGGCGAGTTTCTACTTTCAGACGCTGCAGGAATTTTTGGGTTTGGTCAATCCGTTCGCGACATATGGGACTTTGAAGCTAAGAAATGGTTGAGAAGAAAACAAATTTTCGCAATTCTGCTGCTCCAAACGCTTAAACAGAATGGGCTAGGGAAAAAATAAACGTACCGTTGGAATCGGGCGAGTTTCTACTTTCACACGCAACAGGAATTTTTGGGTTAGGTCAATCCGTCCGCGAGATATGGGAGTTTGAAGCCAAGAAATGGTTGAGAAGACAAAAGATTTTTCGCAATTCTGCTGCTCCAAACGCTTAACCAGAATGGCCTATGGAAAAAATACACATACCGTTGTAATCGGGCGAGTTTCTACTTTCAGATGCGACAGGAATTTTTGGGTTAGGTCAATCCGTTCGCGAGATATGGGAGTTTGAAGCCAAGAAATGGTTGAGAAGGCAAAAAATTTTTCGCAATTCTGCTGCTCCAAACGCTTAACCAGAATGGCCTAGGGAAAAAATACACATACCGCTGTAATCGGGCGAGTTCTACTTTCAGATGCAATAGGAATTTTTGGGTTAGGTCAATCCGTTCGCGAGATATGGGAGTTTGAAGCCAAGAAATGGTTGAGAAGGCAACAAATTTTTCGCACTTCTGCTGCTCCAAACGCTTAACCAGAATGGCCCAGGGAAAAAATACACATACCGCTGTAATCGGGCGAGTTTCTACTTTCAGATGCAATAGGAATTTTTGGGTTAGGTCAATCCGTTCGCGAGATATGGGACTTTGGAGCCAAGAAATGGTTGAGAAGGCAACAAATTTTTCGCAATTCTGCTGCTCCAAACGCTTAACCAGAATGGCCTAGGGAAAAAATACACATAGCGTTGTAATCGGGCGAGTTTCTACTTTCAGACGCAACAGGAATTTTTGGGTTAGGTCAATCCGTTCGCGAGATATGGGAGTTTGAAGACAAGAAATGGTTGAGAAGGCAAAAAATTTTTCGCAATTCTGCTGCTCCAAACGCTTAACCAGAATGGCCTAGGGAAAAAATACACATACCGTTGTAATCGGGCGAGTTTCTACTTTCACACGCAATAGGAATTTTTGGGTTAGGTCAATCCGTCCGCGAGATATGGGAGTTTGAAGCCAAGAAATGGTTGAGAAGACAAAAGATTTTTCGCAATTCTGCTGCTCCAAACGCTTAACCAGAATGGCCTATGGAAAAAATACACATACCGTTGTAATCGGGCGAGTTTCTACTTTCAGATGCGACAGGAATTTTTGGGTTAGGTCAATCCGTCCGCGAGATATGGGAGTTTGAAGCCAAGAAATGGTTGAGAAGACAAAAGATTTTTCGCAATTCTGCTGCTCCAAACGCTTAACCAGAATGGCCTATGGAAAAAATACACATACCGTTGTAATCGGGCGAGTTTCTACTTTCAGATGCGACAGGAATTTTTGGGTTAGGTCAATCCGTTCGCGAGATATGGGACTTTGGAGCCAAGAAATGGTTGAGAAGGCAACAAATTTTTCGCACTTCTGCTGCTCCAAACGCTTAACCAGAATGGCCTACGGAAAAAATACACATACCGTTGTAATCGGGCGAGTTTCTACTTTCAGATGCAATAGGAATTTTTGGGTTAGGTCAATCCGTTCGCGAGATATGGGAGTTTGAAGCCAAGAAATGGTAGAGAAGGCAAAAAATTTTTCACAATTCTGCTGCTCCAAACGCTTAACCAGAATGACCTAGGGAAAAAATACACATACCGCTGTAATCGGGCGAGTTTCTACTGTCAGATGCAATAGGAATTTTTGGGTTAGGTCAATCCGTTCGCGAGATATGGGACTTTGGAGCCAAGAAATGGTTGAGAAGGCAAATAATTTTTGCAATTCTGCTGCTCCAAACGCTTAACCAGAATGGCCTAGGGAAAAAATACGCATACCGTTATAATCGGGCGAGTTTCTACTTTCAGACGCTGCAGGAATTTTTGGGTTTGGTCAATCCGTTCGCGAGATATGGGACTTTGAAGCTAAGAAATGGTTGAGAAGAAAACAAATTTTCGCAATTCTGCTGCTCCAAACGCTTAAACAGAATGGGCTAGGGAAAAAATACACGTACCGTTGTAATCGGGCGAGTTTGTGCTTTCACACGCAACAGGAATTTTTGGGTTAGGTCAATCCGTCCGCGAGATATGGGAGTTTGAAGCCAAGAAATGGTTGAGAGGACAAAAGATTTTTCGCAATTCTGCTGCTCCAAACGCTTAACCAGAATGGCCTATGGAAAAAATACACATACCGTTGTAATCGGGCGAGTTTCTACTTTCAGATGCAATAGGAATTTTTGGGTTAGGTCAATCCGTTCGCGAGATATGGGAGTTTGAAGCCAAGAAATGGTAGATAAGGCAAAAAATTTATCACAATTCTGCTGCTCCAAACGCTTAACCAGAATGGCCTACGGAAAAAATACACATACCGTTGTAATCGGCCGAGTTTCTACTTTCAGACGCAATAGGAAATTTTGGGTTACGTCAATCCGTTCGCGAGATATGGGAGTTTGAAGCTAAGAAATGGTTGAGAAGACAACAAATTATTTGCACTTCTGCTGCTCCAAACGCTTAACCAGAATGGCCTACGGAAAAAATACACATACCGTTGTAATCGGGCGAGTTTCTACTTTCAGATGCAATAGGAATTTTTGGGTTAGGTCAATCCGTTCGCGAGATATGGGAGTTTGAAGCCAAGAAATGGTAGAGAAGGCAAAAAATTTTTCACAATTCTGCTGCTCCAAACGCTTAACCAGAATGA
The DNA here is from genome assembly GCF_051014685.1 of Ptiloglossa arizonensis. Classification (NCBI taxonomy): domain Eukaryota; kingdom Metazoa; phylum Arthropoda; class Insecta; order Hymenoptera; family Colletidae; genus Ptiloglossa; species Ptiloglossa arizonensis. The sequence continues at coordinate 9,082 of NW_027479779.1, forward strand.
CCTAGGGAAAAAATACACATACCGCTGTAATCGGGCGAGTTTCTACTGTCAGATGCAATAGGAATTTTTGGGTTAGGTCAATCCGTTCGCGAGATATGGGACTTTGGAGCCAAGAAATGGTTGAGAAGGCAAATAATTTTTGCAATTCTGCTGCTCCAAACGCTTAACCAGAATGGCCTAGGTAAAAAATACACATACCGTTGTAATCGGGCGAGTTTCTACTTTCAGACGCAATAGGAATTTTTGGGGTAGGTCAATCCGTCCGCGAGATATGGGAGTTAGAAGACAAGAAATGGTTGAGAAGGCAAAAAATTTTTCGCAATTCTGCTGCTCCAAACGCTTACTCAGAATGGCCTATGGAAAAAATGCACATACCGTTGTAATCGGGCGAGTTTCTGCTTTCAGATGCAACAGGAATTTTTGAGTTAGGTCAATCCGTTCGCGAGATATGGGAGTTTGAAGACAAGAAATGGTTGAGAAGGCAAAAAATTTTTCGCAATTCTGCTGCTCCAAACGCTTAACCAGAATGGCCTAGGGAAAAAATACACATACCGTTGTAATCGGGCGAGTTTCTACTTTCAGATGCAATAGGAATTTGTGGGTTAGGTCAATCCGTTCGCGAGATATGGGAGTTTGAAGCCAAGAAATGGTTGAGAAGGCAAAATATTTTTCGCAATTCTGCTGCTCCAAACGCTTCACCAGAATGGCCTAGGGAAAAAATACGCATACCGTTATAATCGGGCGAGTTTCTACTTTCAGACGCTGCAGGAATTTTTGGGTTTGGTCAATCCGTTCGCGACATATGGGACTTTGAAGCTAAGAAATGGTTGAGAAGAAAACAAATTTTCGCAATTCTGCTGCTCCAAACGCTTAAACAGAATGGGCTAGGGAAAAAATACACGTACCGTTGTAATCGGGCGAGTTTCTACTTTCAGATGCGACAGGAATTTTTGGGTTAGGTCAATCCGTTCGCGAGATATGGGAGTTTGAAGCCAAGAAATGGTTGAGAAGGCAAAAAATTTTTCGCAATTCTGCTGCTCCAAACGCTTAACCAGAATGGCCTAGGGAAAAAATACACATACCGCTGTAATCGGGCGAGTTTCTACTTTCAGATGCAATAGGAATTTTTGGGTTAGGTCAATCCGTTCGCGAGATATGGGAGTTTGAAGCCAAGAAATGGTTGAGAAGGCAACAAATTTTTCGCACTTCTGCTGCTCCAAACGCTTAACCAGAATGGCCTAGGGAAAAAATACACATACCGCTGTAATCGGGCGAGTTTCTACTTTCAGATGCAATAGGAATTTTTGGGTTAGGTCAATCCGTTCGCGAGATATGGGACTTTGGAGCCAAGAAATGGTTGAGAAGGCAACAAATTTTTCGCAATTCTGCTGCTCCAAACGCTTAACCAGAATGGCCTAGGGAAAAAATACACATAGCGTTGTAATCGGGCGAGTTTCTACTTTCAGACGCAACAGGAATTTTTGGGTTAGGTCAATCCGTTCGCGAGATATGGGAGTTTGAAGCCAAGATGTGGTTGAGAAGGCAAAAAATTTTTCGCAATTCTGCTGCTCCAAACGCTTAACCAGAATGGCCTAGGGAAAAAATAAACATACCGCTGTAATCGGGCGAGTTTCTACTTTCAGATGCAATAGGAATTTTTGGGTTAGGTCAATCCGTTCGCGAGATATGGGACTTTGGAGCCAAGAAATGGTTGAGAAGGCAAAAAATTTTTGCAATTCTGTTGCTCCAAACGCTTAACCAGAATGGCCTAGGGAAATAATACACATACCGTTGTAATCGGGCGAGTTTCTACTTTCAGATGCAATAGGAATTTTTGGGTTAGGTCAATCCGTTCGCGAGATATGGGAGTTTGAAGCCAAGAAATGGTTGAGAAGGCAAAACATTTTTCGCAATTCTGCTGCTCCGAACGCTTAACCAGAATGGCCTAGGGAAAAAATACGCATATCGTTATAATCGGGCGAGTTTCTACTTTCAGACGCAGCAGGAATTTTTGGGTTTGGTCAATCCGTTCGCGAGATATGGGACTTTGAAGCTAAGAAATGGTTGAGAAGACAACAAATTTTTCGCAATTCTGCTGCTCCAAACGCTTAACCAGAATGGGCTAGGGAAAAAATACACGTACCGTTGTAATCGGGCGAGTTTCTACTTTCACACGCAACAGGAATTTTTGGGTTAGGTCAACCCGTCCGCGAGATATGGGAGTTTGAAGCCAAGAAATGGTTGAGAAGACAAAAGATTTTTCGCAATTCTGCTGCTCCAAACGCTTAACGAGAATGGCCTATGGAAAAAATACACATACCGTTGTAATCGGGCGAGTTTCTACTTTCAGATGCGACAGGAATTTTTGGGTTAGGTCAATCCGTTCGCGAGATATGGGAGTTTGAAACCAAGAAATGGTTGAGAAGCCAAAAAATTTTTCGCAATTCTGCTGCTCCAAACGCTTAACCAGAATGGCCTAGGGAAAAAATACACATACCGCTGTAATCGGGCGAGTTTCTACTTTCAGATGCGACAGGAATTTTTGGGTTAGGTCAATCCGTTCGCGAGATATGGGAGTTTGAAGCCAAGAAATGGTTGAGAAGGCAACAAATTTTTCGCACTTCTGCTGCTCCAAACGCTTAACCAGAATGGCCTAGGGAAAAAATACACATACCGCTGTAATCGGGCGAGTTTCTACTTTCAGATGCAATAGGAATTTTTGGGTTAGGTCAATCCGTTCGCGAGATGTGGGACTTTGGAGCCAAGAAATGGTTGAGAAGGCAAAAAATTTTTCGCAATTCTGCTGCTCCAAACGCTTAACCAGAATGGCCTAGGGAAAAAATACACATAGCGTTGTAATCGGGCGAGTTTCTACTTTCAGACGCAACAGGAATTTTTGGGTTAGGTCAATCCGTTCGCGAGATATGGGAGTTTGAAGCCAAGATGTGGTTGAGAAGGCAAAAAATTTTTCGCAATTCTGCTGCTCCAAACGCTTAACCAGAATGGCCTAGGGAAAAAATACACGTACCGTTGTCATCGCGCGAGTTTCTACTTTCACACGCAACAGGAATTTTTGGGTTAAGTCAATCCGTCCGCGAGATATGGGAGTTTGAAGCCAAGAAATGGTTGAGAAGACAAAAAATTTTTCGCAATTCTGCTGCTCCAAACGCTTAACCAGAATGGCCTATGGAAAAAATACACATACCGTTGTAATCGGGCGAGTTTCTACTTTCAGATGCAACAGGAATTTTTGGGTTAGGTCAATCCGTTCGCGAGATATGGGAGTTTGAAGCCAAGAAATGGTTGAGAAGGCAAAAAATTTTTCGCAATTCTGCTGCTCCAAACGCTTAACCAGAATGGCCTATGGAAAAAATACACTTACCGTTGTAATCGGGCGAGTTTCTACTTTCAGACGCAACAGGAATTTTTGGGTTAGGTCAATCCGTTCGCGAGATATGGAAGTTTGAAGCCAAGATGTGGTTGAGAAGGCAAGAAATTTTTCGCAATTCTGCTGCTCCAAACGCTTAACCAGAATGGCCTAGGGAAAAAATAAACATACCGCTGTAATCGGGCGAGTTTCTACTTTCAGTTGCAATAGGAATTTTTGGGTTAGGTCAATCCGTCCGCGAGATATGGGACTTTGGAGCCAAGAAATGGTTGAGAAGGCAAAAAATTTTTTCAATTCTGTTGCTCCAAACGCTTAACCAGAATGGCCTAGGGAAATAATACACATACCGTTGTAATCGGGCGAGTTTCTACTTTCAGATGCAATAGGAATTTTTGGGTTAGGTCAATCCGTTCGCGAGATATGGGAGTTTGAAGCCAAGAAATGGTTGAGAAGGCAAAACATTTTTCGCAATTCTGCTGCTCCAAACGCTTAACCAGAATGGCCTAGGGAAAAAATACGCATATCGTTATAATCGGGCGAGTTTCTACTTTCAGACGCAGCAGGAATTTTTGGGTTTGGTCAATCCGTTCGCGAGATATGGGACTTTGAAGCTAAGAAATGGTTGAGAAGACAACAAATTTTTCGCAATTCTGCTGCTCCAAACGCTTAACCAGAATGGGCTAGGGAAAAAATACACGTACCGTTGTAATCGGGCGAGTTTCTACTTTCACACGCAACAGGAATTTTTGGGTTAGGTCAATCCGTCCGCGAGATATGGGAGTTTGAAGCCAAGAAATGGTTGAGAAGACAAAAGATTTTTCGCAATTCTGCTGCTCCAAACGCTTAACCAGAATGGCCTATGGAAAAAATACACATACCGTTGTAATCGGGCAAGTTTCTACTTTCAGATGCGACAGGAATTTTTGGGTTAGGTCAATCAGTTCGCGAGATATGGGAGTTTGAAGCCAAGAAATGGTTGAGAAGCCAAAAAATTTTTCGCAATTCTGCTGCTCCAAACGCTTAACCAGAATGGCCTAGGGAAAAAATACACATACCGCTGTAATCGGGCGAGTTTCTACTTTCAGATGCAATAGGAATTTTTGGGTTAGGTCAATCCGTTCGCGAGATATAGGAGTTTGAAGCTAAGAAATGGTTGAGAAGACAACAAATTATTTGCACTTCTGCTGCTCCAAACGCTTAACCAGAATGGCCTACGGAAAAAATACACATACCGTTGTAATCGGGCGAGTTTCTACTTTCAGATGCAATAGGAATTTTTGGGTTAGGTCAATTCGTTCGCGAGATATGGGACTTTGGAGCCAAGAAATGGTTGAGAAGGCAAAAAATTTTTCGCAATTCTGCTGCTCCAAACGCTTAACCAGAATGGCCTAGGGAAAAAATACACATAGCGTTGTAATCGGGCGAGTTTCTACTTTCAGACGCAACAGGAATTTTTGGGTTAGGTCAATCCGTTCGCGAGATATGGGAGTTTGAAGCCAAGATGTGGTTGAGAAGGCAAAAAATTTTTCGCAATTCTACTGCTCCAAACGCTTAACCAGAATGGCCTAGGGAAGAAATACACGTACCGTTGTCATCGGGTGAGTTTCTACTTTCACACGCAACAGGAATTTTTGGGTTAGGTCAATCCGTCCGCGAGATATGGGAGTGTGAAGCCAAGAAATGGTTGAGAAGACAAAAAATTTTTCGCAATTCTGCTGCTCCAAACGCTTAACCAGAATGGCCTATGGAAAAAATACACATACCGTTGTAATCGGGCGAGTTTCTACTTTCAGATGCAACAGGAATTTTTGGGTTAGGTCAATCCGTTCGCGAGATATGGGAGTTTGAAGCCAAGAAATGGTTGAGAAGGCAAAAAATTTTTCGCAATTCTGCTGCTCCAAACGCTTAACCAGAATGGCCTAGGGAAAAAATACACATAGCGTTGTAATCGGGCGAGTTTCTACTTTCAGACGCAACAGGAATTTTTGGGATAGGTCAATCCGTTCGCGAGATATGGGAGTTTGAAGCCAAGATGTGGTTGAGAAGGCAAAAAATTTTCCGCAATTCTGCTGCTCCAGACGCTTAACCAGAATGGCCTATGGAAAAAATAAACATACCGCTGTAATCGGGCGAGTTTCTACTTTCAGATGCAATAGGAATTTTTGGGTTAGGACAATCCGTTCGCGAGATATGGGACTTTGGAGCCAAGAAATGGTTGAGAAGGCAAAAAATTTTTGCAATTCTGTTGCTCCAAACGCTTAACCAGAATGGCCTAGGGAAAAAATACGCATATCGTTATAATCGGGCGAGTTTCTACTTTCAGACGCAGCAGGAATTTTTGGGTTTGGTCAATCCGTTCGCGAGATATGGGACTTTGAAGCTAAGAAATGGTTGAGAAGACAACCAATTTTTCGCAATTCTGCTGCTCCAAACGCTTAACCAGAATGGGCTAGGGAAAAAATACACGTACCGTTGTAATCGGGCGAGTTTCTACTTTCACACGCAACAGGAATTTTTGGGTTAGGTCAACCCGTCCGCGAGATATGGGAGTTTGAAGCCAAGAAATGGTTGAGAAGACAAAAGATTTTTCGCAATTCTGCTGCTCCAAACGCTTAACCAGAATGGCCTATGGAAAAAATACACATACCGTTGTAATCGGGCGAGTTTCTACTTTCAGATGCGACAGGAATTTTTGGGTTAGGTCAATCCGTTCGCGAGATATGGGAGTTTGAAACCAAGAAATGGTTGAGAAGCCAAAAAATTTTTCGCAATTCTGCTGCTCCAAACGCTTAACCAGAATGGCCTAGGGAAAAAATACACATACCGCTGTAATCGGGCGAGTTTCTACTTTCAGATGCAATAGGAATTTTTGGGTTAGGTCAATCCGTTCGCGCGATATGGGAGTTTGAAGCTAAGAAATGGTTGAGAAGAAAACAAATTTTCGCAATTCTGCTGCTCCAAACGCTTAAACAGAATGGGCTAGGGAAAAAATACACGTACCGTTGTAATCGGGCGAGTTTCTGCTTTCACACGCAACAGGAATTTTTGGTTAGGTCAATCCGTCCGCGAGATATGGGAGTTTGAAGCCAAGAAATGGTTGAGAGGACAAAAGATTTTTCGCAATTCTGCTGCTCCAAACGCTTAACCAGAATGGCCTATGGAAAAAATACACATACCGTTGTAATCGGGCGAGTTTCTACTTTCAGATGCAACAGGAATTTTTGGGTTAGGTCAATCCGTTCGCGAGATATGGGAGTTTGAAGCCAAGAAATGGTTGAGAAGACAAAAAATTTTTCTTAATTCTGCTGCTCCAAACGCTTAACCAGAATGGCCTATGGAAAAAATACACATACCGTTGTAATCGGGCGAGTTTCTACTTTCAGATGCAATAGGAATTTTTGGGTTAGGTCAATCCGTTCGCGAGATATGGGAGTTTGAAGCCAAGAAATGGTAGATAAGGCAAAAAATTTATCACAATTCTGCTGCTCCAAACGCCTAACCAGAATGGCCTACGGAAAAAATACACATACCGTTGTAATCGGCCGAGTTTCTACTTTCAGATGCGACAGGAATTTTTGGGTTAGGTCAATCCGTTCGCGAGATATGGGAGTTTGAAACCAAGAAATGGTTGAGAAGCCAAAAAATTTTTCGCAATTCTGCTGCTCCAAACGCTTAACCAGAATGGCCTAGGGAAAAAATACACATACCGCTGTAATCGGGCGAGTTTCTACTTTCAGATGCAATAGGAATTTTTGGGTTAGGTCAATCCGTTCGCGAGATATGGGAGTTTGAAGCCAAGAAATGGTAGAGAAGGCAAAAAATTTTTCGCAATTCTGCTGCTCCAAACGCTTAACCAGAATGGCCTAGGGAAAAAATACACATAGCGTTGTAATCGGGCGAGTTTCTACTTTCAGACGCAACAGGAATTTTTGGGTTAGGTCAATCCGTTCGCGAGATATGGGAGTTTGAAGCCAAGATGTGGTTGAGAAGGCAAAAAATTTTTCGCAATTCTGCTGCTCCAAACGCTTAACCAGAATGGCCTAGGGAAAAAATAAACATACCGCTGTAATCGGGCGAATTTCTACTTTCAGATGCAATAGGAATTTTTGGGTTAGGTCAATCCGTTCGCGAGATATGGGACTTTGGAGCCAAGAAGTGGTTGAGAAGGCAAAAAATTTTTGCAATTCTGTTGCTCCAAACGCTTAACCAGAATGGCCTAGGGAAATAATACACATACCGTTGTAATCGGGCGAGTTTCTACTTTCAGATGCGATAGGAATTTTTGGGTTAGGTCAATCCGTTCGCGAGATATGGGAGTTTGAAGCCAAGAAATGGTTGAGAAGGCAAAACATTTTTCGCAATTCTGCTGCTCCAAACGCTTAACCAGAATGGCCTAGGGAAAAAATACGCACATCGTTATAATCGGGCGAGGTTCTACTTTCAGACGCAGCAGGAATTTTTGGGTTTGGTCAATCCGTTCGCGAGATATGGGACTTTGAAGCTAAGAAATGGTTGAGAAGACAACAAATTTTTCGCAATTCTGCTGCTCCAAACGCTTAACCAGAATGGGCTAGGGAAAAAATACACGTACCGTTTTAATCGGGCGAGTTTCTACTTTCACACGCAACAGGAATTTTTGGGTTAGGTCAATCCGTCCGCGAGATATGGGAGTTTGAAGCCAAGAAATGGTTGAGAAGACAAAAGATTTTTCGCAATTCTGCTGCTCCAAACGCTTAACCAGAATGGCCTATGGAAAAAATACACATACCGTTGTAATCGGACGAGTTTCTACTTTCAGATGCGACAGGAATTTTTGGGTTAGGTCAATCCGTTCGCGAGATATGGGAGTTTGAAGCCAAGAAATGGTTGAGAAGCCAAAAAATTTTTCGCAATTCTGCTGCTCCAAACGCTTAACCACAATGGCCTAGGGAAAAAATACACATACCGCTGTAATCGGGCGAGTTTCTACTTTCAGATGCAATAGGAATTTTTGGGTTAGGTCAATCCGTTCGCGAGATATGGGAGTTTGAAGCTAAGAAATGGTTGAGAAGACAACAAATTATTTGCACTTCTGCTGCTCCAAACGCTTAACCAGAATGGCCTACGGAAAAAATACACATACCGTTGTAATCGGGCGAGTTTCTACTTTCAGATGCAATAGGAATTTTTGGGTTAGGTCAATTCGTTCGCGAGATATGGGACTTTGGAGCCAAGAAATGGTTGAGAAGGCAAAAAATTTTTCGCAATTCTGCTGCTCCAAACGCTTAACCAGAATGGCCTAGGGAAAAAGTACACATAGCGTTGTAATCGGGCGAGTTTCTACTTTCAGACGCAACAGGAATTTTTGGGTTAGGTCAATCCGTTCGCGAGATATGGGAGTTTGAAGCCAAGATGTGGTTGAGAAGGCAAAAAATTTTTCGCAATTCTGCTGCTCCAAACGCTTAACCAGAATGGCCTAGGGAAGAAATACACGTACCGTTGTCATCGGGCGAGTTTCTACTTTCACACGCAACAGGAATTTTTGGGTTAGGTCAATCCGTCCGCGAGATATGGGAGTTTGAAGCCAAGAAATGGTTGAGAAGACAAAAAATTTTTCGCAATTCTGCTGCTCCAAACGCTTAACCAGAATGGCCTATGGAAAAAATACACATACCGTTGTAATCGGGCGAGTTTCTACTTTCAGATGCAACAGGAATTTTTGGGTTAGGTCAATCCGTTCGCGAGATATGGGAGTTTGAAGCCAAGAAATGGTTGAGAAGGCAAAAAATTTTTCGCAATTCTGCTGCTCCAAACGCTTAACCAGAATGGCCTATGGAAAAAATACACTTACCGTTGTAATCGGGCGAGTTTCTACTTTCAGATGCGATAGGAATTTTTGGGTTAGGTAAAGCCGTTCGCGAGATATGGCAGTTTGAAGCTAAGAAATGGTAGAGAAGGCAAAAAATTTTTCGCAATTCTGCTGCTCCAAACGCTTAACCAGAATGGCCTAGGGAAAAAATATACATACCGTTGTAATCGGGCGAGTTTCTACTATCAGATGCAATAGGAATTTTTGGGTTAGGTCAGTCCGTTCGCGAGATATGAGACTTTGAAGCCAAGAAATGGTTGAGAAGGCAAAAAATTTTTCGCAATTCTGCTGCTCCAAACGCTTAAACAGAATGGCCTATGGAAAAAATACACATACCGTTGTAATCGGGCGAGTTTCTACTTTCAGATGCAACAGGAATTTTTGGGTTAGGTCAATCCGTTCGCGAGATATGGGAGTTTGAAGCCAAGAAATGGTTGAGAAGAAAACAAATTTTCGCAATTCTGCTGCTCCAAACGCTTAAACAGAATGGGCTAGGGAAAAAATACACGTACCGTTGTAATCGGGCGAGTTTCTGCTTTCACACGCAACAGGAATTTTTGGGTTAGGTCAATCCGTCCGCGAGATATGGGAGTTTGAAGCCAAGAAATGGTTGAGAGGACAAAAGATTTTTCGCATTTCTGCTGCTCCAAACGCTTAACCAGAATGGCCTATGGAAAAAATACACATACCGTTGTAATCGGGCGAGTTTCTACTTTCAGATGCAACAGGAATTTTTGGGTTAGGTCAATCCGTTCGCGAGATATGGGAGTTTGAAGCCAAGAAATGGTTGAGAAGACAAAAAATTTTTCTTAATTCTGCTGCTCCAAACGCTTAACCAGAATGGCCTATGGAAAAAATACACATACCGTTGTAATCGGGCGAGTTTCTACTTTCAGATGCAATAGGAATTTTTGGGTTAGGTCAATCCGTTCGCGAGATATGGGAGTTTGAAGCCAAGAAATGGTAGATAAGGCAAAAAATTTATCACAATTCTGCTGCTCCAAACGCCTAACCAGAATGGCCTACGGAAAAAATACACATACCGTTGTAATCGGCCGAGTTTCTACTTTCAGACGCAATAGGAAATTTTGGGTTACGTCAATCCGTTCGCGAGATATGGGAGTTTGAAGCTAAGAAATGGTTGAGAAGACAACAAATTATTTGCACTTCTGCTGCTCCAAACGCTTAACCAGAATGGCCTACGGAAAAAATACACATACCGGTGTAATCGGGCGAGTTTCTACTTTCAGATACAATAGGAATTTTTGGGTCAGGTCAATCCGTTCGCGAGATATGGGAGTTTGAAGCCAAGAAATGGTAGAGAAGGCAAAAAATTTTTCACAATTCTGCTGCTCCAAACGCTTAACCAGAATGGCCTACGGAAAAAATACACATACCGGTGTAATCGGGCGAGTTTCTACTTTCAGATGCAATAGGAATTTTTGGGTTAGGTCAATCCGTTCGCGAGATATGGGACTTTGGAGCCAAGAAATGGTTGAGAATGCAAAAAATTTTTGCAATTCTGCTGCTCCAAACGCTTAACCAGAATGGCCTAGGTAAAAAATACACATACCGTTGTAATCGGGCGAGTTTCTACTTTCAGACGCAATAGGAATTTTTGGGGTAGGTCAATCCGTCCGCGAGATATGGGAGTTAGAAGACAAGAAATGGTTGAGAAGGCAAAAAATTTTTCGCAATTCTGCTGCTCCAAACGCTTAACCAGAATGGCCTACGGAAAAAATACACATACCGGTGTAATCGGGCGAGTTTCTACTTTCAGATGCAATAGGAATTTTTGGGTTAGGTCAATCCGTTCGCGAGATATGGGAGTTTGAAGCCAAGAAATGGTAGATAAGGCAAAAAATTTATCACAATTCTGCTGCTCCAAACGCCTAACCAGAATGGCCTAGGGAAAAAATACACATACCGCTGTAATCGGGCGAGTTTCTACTTTCAGATGCAATAGGAATTTTTGGGTTAGGTCAATCCGTTCGCGAGATATGGGAATTTGGAGCCAAGAAATGGTTGAGAAGGCAAAAAATTTTTCGCAATTCTGCTGCTCCAAACGCTTAACCAGAATGGCCTAGGGAAAAAATACACATAGCGTTGTAATCGGGCGAGTTTCTACTTTCAGACGCAACAGGAATTTTTGGGTTAGGTCAATCCGTTCGCGAGATATGGGAGTTTGAAGCCAAGATGTGGTTGAGAAGGCAAAAAATTTTTCGCAATTCTGCTGCTCCAAACGCTTAACCAGAATGGCCTAGGGAAAAATTAAACATACCGTTGTAATCGGGCGGGTATCTGCTTTCAGATGCAACAGGAATTTTTGGGTTAGGTCAATCCGTTCGCGAGATATGGGAGTTTGAAGACAAGAAATGGTTGAGAAGGCAAAAAATTTTTCGCAGTTCTGCTGCTCCAAACGCTTAACCAGAATGGCCTAGGGAAAAAATACACGTACCGTTGTAATCGGGCGAGTTTCTGCTTTCACACGCAACAGGAATTTTTGGGTTAGGTCAATCCGTCCGCGAGATATGGGAGTTTGAAGCCAAGAAATGGTTGAGAAGGCAAAAAATTTTTCGCAATTCTGCTGCTCCAAACGCTTAACCAGAATGGCCTAGGGAAAAAATACACATAGCGTTGTAATCGGGCGAGTTTGTACTTTCAGACGCAACAGGAATTTTTGGGTTAGGTCAATCCGTTCGCGAGATATGGGAGTTTGAAGACAAGAAATGGTTGAGAAGGCAAAAAATTTTTCGCAATTCTGCTGCTCCAAACGCTTAACCAGAATGGCCTAGGGAAAAAATACACATACCGTTGTAATCGGGCGAGTTTCTACTTTCAGATGCAATAGGAATTTTTCGGTTAGGTCAATCCGTTCGCGAGATATGGGAGTTTGAAGCCAAGAAGTGGTTGAGAAGGCAAAATATTTTTCGCAATTCTGCTGCTCCAAACGCTTAACCAGAATGGCCTAGGGAAAAAATACGCATACCGTTATAATCGGGCGAGTTTCTACTTTCAGACGCTGCAGGAATTTTTGGGTTTGGTCAATCCGTTCGCGAGATATGGGACTTTGAAGCTAAGAAATGGTTGAGAAGAAAACAAATTTTCGCAATTCTGCTGCTCCAAACGCTTAAACAGAATGGGCTAGGGAAAAAATACACGTACCGTTGTAATCGGGCGAGTTTCTGCTTTCACACGCAACAGGAATTTTTGGGTTAGGTCAATCCGTCCGCGAGATATGGGAGTTTGAAGCCAAGAAATGGTTGAGAAGGCAAAAAATTTTTCGCAATTCTGCTGCTCCAAACGCTTAACCAGAATGGCCTAGGGAAAAAATACACATAGCGTTGTAATCGGGCGAGTTTCTACTTTCAGACGCAACAGGAATTTTTGGGTTAGGTCAATCCGTTCGCGAGATATGGGAGTTTGAAGACAAGAAATGGTTGAGAAGGCAAAAAATTTTTCGCAATTCTGCTGCTCCAAACGCTTAACCAGAATGGCCTAGGGAAAAAAATACACATACCGTTGTAATCGGGCGAGTTTCTACTTTCAGATGCAATAGGAATTTTTGGGTTAGGTCAATCCGTTCGCGAGATATGGGAGTTTGAAGCCAAGAAATGGTTGAGAAGGCAAAATATTTTTCGCAATTCTGCTGCTCCAAACGCTTAACCAGAATGGCCTAGGGAAAAAATACGCATACCGTTATAATCGGGCGAGTTTCTACTTTCAGACGCTGCAGGAATTTTTGGGTTTGGTCAATCCGTTCGCGAGATATGGGACTTTGAAGCTAAGAAATGGTTGAGAAGAAAACAAATTTTCGCAATTCTGCTGCTCCAAACGCTTAAACAGAATGGGCTAGGGAAAAAATACACGTACCGTTGTAATCGGGCGAGTTTCTACTTTCACACGCAATAGGAATTTTTGGGTTAGGTCAATCCGTCCGCGAGATATGGGAGTTTGAAGCCAAGAAATGGTTGAGAAGACAAAAGATTTTTCGCAATTCTGCTGCTCCAAACGCTTAACCAGAATGGCCTATGGAAAAAATACACATACCCTTGTAATCGGGCGAGTTTCTACTTTCAGATGCGACAGGAATTTTTGGGTTAGGTCAATCCGTTCGCGAGATATGGGAGTTTGAAGCCAAGAAATGGTTGAGAAGGCAAAAAATTTTTCGCAATTCTGCTGCTCCAAACGCTTAACCAGAATGGCCTAGGGAAAAAATACGCATACCGTTATAATCGGGCGAGTTTCTACTTTCAGACGCTGCAGGAATTTTTGGGTTTGGTCAATCCGTTCGCGAGATATGGGACTTTGAAGCTAAGAAATGGTTGAGAAGAAAACAAATTTTCGCAATTCTGCTGCTCCAAACGCTTAAACAGAATGGGCTAGGGAAAAAATACACGTACCGTTGTAATCGGGCGAGTTTCTGCTTTCACACGCAACAGGAATTTTTGGGTTAGGTCAATCCGTCCGCGAGATATGGGAGTTTGAAGCCAAGAAATGGTTGAGAAGGCAAAAAATTTTTCGCAATTCTGCTGCTCCAAACGCTTAACCAGAATGGCCTAGGGATAAAATACACATAGCGTTGTAATCGGGCGAGTTTCTACTTTCAGACGCAACAGGAATTTTTGGGTTAGGTAAATCCGTTCGCGAGATATGGGAGTTTGAAGACAAGAAATGGTTGAGAAGGCAAAAAATTTTTCGCAATTCTGCTGCTCCAAACGCTTAACCAGAATGGCCTAGGGAAAAAATACACATACCGTTGTAATCGGGCGAGTTGCTACTTTCAGATGCAATAGGAATTTTTGGGTTAGGTCAATCCGTTCGCGAGATATGGGAGTTTGAAGCCAAGAAATGGTTGAGAAGGCAAAATATTTTTCGCAATTCTGCTGCTCCAAACGCTTAACCAGAATGGCCTAGGGAAAAAATACGCATACCGTTATAATCGGGCGAGTTTCTACTTTCAGACGCTGCAGGAATTTTTGGGTTAGGTCAATCCGTTTGCGAGATATGGGAGTTTGAAGCCAAGAAATGGTTGAGAAGACAAAAAATTTTTCGCAATTCTGCTGCTCCAAACGCTCAACCAGAATGGCCTATGGAAAAAATACACGTACCGTTGTAATCGGGCGAGTTTCTACTTTCAGATGCAATAGGAATTTTTGGGTTAGGTCAATCCGTTCGCGAGATATGGGAGTTTGAAGCCATGAAATGGTAGATAAGGCAAAAAATTTATCACAATTCTGCTGCTCCAAACGCTTAACCAGAATGGCCTACGGAAAAAATACACATACCGTTGTAATCGGCCGAGTTTCTACTTTCAGATGCAATAGGAAATTTTGGGTTAGGTCAATCCGTTCGCGAGATATGGGAGTTTGAAGCCAAGAAATGGTAGAGAAGGCAAAAAATTTTTCACAATTCTGCTGCTCCAAACGCTTAACCAGAATGACCTAGGGAAAAAATACACATACCGTTGTAATCGGGCGAGTTTCTACTTTCAGATGCAATAGGAATTTTTGGGTCAGGTCAATCCGTTCGCGAGATATGGGAGTTTGAAGCCAAGAAATGGTTGAGAAGGCAAAAAATTTTTCGCAATTCTGCTGCTCCAAACTCTTAACCAGAATGGCCTAGGGGAAAAATACACATACCGTTGTAATCGGGCGAGTTTCTACTTTCAGATGCAATAGAAATTTTTGGGTTAGGTCAACCCGTTCGCGAGATTTGGGAGTTTGAGGACAAGAAATGGTTGAGAAGGCAAAAATTTTTTCGCATTTCTGCTGCTCCAAACGCATAACCAGAATGGCCTAGGGAAAAAATACACATACCGTTGTAATGGGGCGAGTTTCTACTTTCAGATGCAATAGGAATTTTTGGGTTAGGTCAATCCGTTCGCGAGATATGGGAGTTTGAAGCCAAGAAATGGTAGATAAGGCAAAAAATTTATCACAATTCTGCTGCTCCAAACGCTTAACCAGAATGGCCTAGGGAAAAAATACACATACCGCTGTAATCGGGCGAGTTTCTACTTTCAGATGCAATAGGAATTTTTGGGTCAGGTCAATCCGTTCGCGAGATATGGGACTTTGAAGCCAAGAAATGGTTGAGAAGGCAAAAAATTTTTCGCAATTCTGCTGCTCCAAACTCTTAACCAGAATGGCCTAGGGGAAAAATACACATACCGTTGTAATCGGGCGAGTTTCTACTTTCAGATGCAATAGAAATTTTTGGGTTAGGTCAATCCGTTCGCGAGATTTGGGAGTTTGAGGACAAGAAATGGTTGAGAAGGCAAAAATTTTTTCGCATTTCTGCTGCTCCAAACGCATAACCAGAATGGCCTAGGGAAAAAATACTCATACCGTTGTAATGGGGCGAGTTTCTACTTTCAGATGCAATAGGAATTTTTGGGTTAGGTCAATCCGTTCGCGAGATATGGGAGTTTGAAGCCAAGAAATGGTAGATAAGGCAAAAAATTTATCACAATTCTGCTGCTCCAAACGCTTAACCAGAATGGCCTAGGGAAAAAATACACATACCGCTGTAATCGGGCGAGTTTCTACTGTCAGATGCAATAGGAATTTTTGGGTTAGGTCAATCCGTTCGCGAGATATGGGACTTTGGAGCCAAGAAATGGTTGAGAATGCAAAAAATTTTTGCAATTCTGCTGCTCCAAACGCTTAACCAGAATGGCCTAGGTAAAAAATACACATACCGTTGTAATCGGGCGAGTTTCTACTTTCAGACGCAATAGGAATTTTTGGGGTAGGTCAATCCGTCCGCGAGATATGGGAGTTAGAAGACAAGAAATGGTTGAGAAGGCAAAAAATTTTTCGCAATTCTGCTGCTCCAAACGCTTAATCAGAATGGCCTATGGAAAAAATGCACATACCGTTGCAATCGGGCGAGTATCTGCTTTCAGATGCAACAGGAATTTTTGGGTTAGGTCAATCCGTTCGCGAGATATGGGAGTTTGAAGACAAGAAATGGTTGAGAAGGCAAAAAATTTTTCGCAGTTCTGCTGCTCCAAACGCTTAACCAGAATGGCCTAGGGAAAAAATACACATACCGTTGTAATCGGGCGAGTTTCTACTTTCAGATGCAATAGGAATTTTTGGGTTAGGTCAATCCGTTCGCGAGATATGGGAGTTTGAAGCCAAGAAATGGTTGAGAAGGCAAAATATTTTTCGCAATTCTGCTGCTCCAAACGCTTAACCAGAATGGCCTATGGAAAAAATACGCATACCGTTATAATCGGGCGAGTTTCTACTTTCAGACGCTGCAGGAATTTTTGGGTTTGGTCAATCCCTTCGCGAGATATGGGACTTTGAAGCTAAGAAATGGTTGAGAAGAAAACAAATTTTCGCAATTCTGCTGCTCCAAACGCTTAAACAGAATGGGCTAGGGAAAAAATACACGTACCGTTGTAATCGGGCGAGTTTCTACTTTCACAGGCAACAGGAATTTTTGGGTTAGGTCAATCCGTCCGCGAGATATGGGAGTTTGAAGCCAAGAAATGGTTGAGAAGACAAAAGATTTTTCGCAATTCTGCTGCTCCAAACGCTTAACCAGAATGGCCTATGGAAAAAATACACATACCGTTGTAATCGGGCGAGTTTCTACTTTCAGATGCGACAGGAATTTTTGGGTTAGGTCAATCCGTTCGCGAGATATGGGAGTTTGAAGCCAAGAAATGGTTGAGAAGGCAAAAAATTTTTCGCAATTCTGCTGCTCCAAACGCTTAACCAGAATGGCCTAGGGAAAAAATACACATACCGCTGTAATCGTGCGAGTTTCTACTTTCAGATGCAATAGGAATTTTTGGGTTAGGTCAATCCGTTCGCGAGATATGGGAGTTTGAAGCCAAGAAATGGTTGAGAAGGCAACAAATTTTTCGCACTTCTGCTGCTCCAAACGCTTAACCAGAATGGCCTAGGGAAAAAATACACATACCGCTGTAATCGGGCGAGTTTCTACTTTCAGATGCAATAGGAATTTTTGGGTTAGGTCAATCCGTTCGCGAGATATGGGACTTTGGAGCCAAGAAATGGTTGAGAAGGCAAAAAATTTTTCGCAATTCTGCTGCTCCAAACGCTTAACCAGAATGGCCTAGGGAAAAAATACACATAGCGTTGTAATCGGGCGAGTTTCTACTTTCAGACGCAACAGGTATTTTTGGGTTAGGTCAATCCGTTCGCGAGATATGGGAGTTTGAAGCCAAGATGTGGTTGAGAAGGCAAAAAATTTTTCGCAATTCTGCTGCTCCAAACGCTTAACCAGAATGGCCTAGGGAAAAAATAAACATACCGTTGTAATCGGGCGGGTATCTGCTTTCAGATGCAACAGGAATTTTTGGGTTAGGTCAATCCGTTCGCGAGATATGGGAGTTTGAAGACAAGAAATGGTTGAGAAGGCAAAAAATTTTTCGCAGTTCTGCTGCTCCAAACGCTTAACCAGAATGGCCTAGGGAAAAAATACACATACCGTTGTAATCGGGCGAGTTTCTACTTTCAGATGCAATAGGAATTTTTGGGTTAGGTCAATCCGTTCGCGAGATATGGGAGTTTGAAGCCAAGAAATGGTTGAGAAGGCAAAATATTTTTCGCAATTCTGCTGCTCCAAACGCTTAACCAGAATGGCCTAGGGAAAAAATACGCATACCGTTATAATCGGGCGAGTTTCTACTTTCAGACGCTGCAGGAATTTTTGGGTTTGGTCAATCCGTTCGCGAGATATGGGACTTTGAAGCTAAGAAATGGTTGAGAAGAAAACAAATTTTCGCAATTCTGCTGCTCCAAACGCTTAAACAGAATGGGCTAGGGAAAAAATACACGTACCGTTGTAATCGGGCGAGTTTCTGCTTTCACACGCAACAGGAATTTTTGGGTTAGGTCAATCCGTCCGCGAGATATGGGAGTTTGAAGCCAAGAAATGGTTGAGAAGGCAAAAAATTTTTCGCAATTCTGCTGCTCCAAACGCTTAACCAGAATGGCCTAGGGAAAAAATACACATAGCGTTGTAATCGGGCGAGTTTGTACTTTCAGACGCAACAGGAATTTTTGGGTTAGGTCAATCCGTTCGCGAGATATGGGAGTTTGAAGACAAGAAATGGTTGAGAAGGCAAAAAATTTTTCGCAATTCTGCTGCTCCAAACGCTTAACCAGAATGGCCTAGGGAAAAAATACACATACCGTTGTAATCGGGCGAGTTTCTACTTTCAGATGCAATAGGAATTTTTGGGTTAGGTCTATCCGTTCGCGAGATATGGGAGTTTGAAGCCAAGAAATGGTTGAGAAGGCAAAATATTTTTCGCAATTCTGCTGCTCCAAACGCTTAACCAGAATGGCCTAGGGAAAAAATACGCATACCGTTATAATCGGGCGAGTTTCTACTTTCAGACGCTGCAGGAATTTTTGGGTTTGGTCAATCCGTTCGCGAGATATGGGACTTTGAAGCTAAGAAATGGTTGAGAAGAAAACAAATTTTCGCAATTCTGCTGCTCCAAACGCTTAAACAGAATGGGCTAGGGAAAAAATACACGTACCGTTGTAATCGGGCGAGTTTCTGCTTTCACACGCAACAGGAATTTTTGGGTTAGGTCAATCCGTCCGCGAGATATGGGAGTTTGAAGCCAAGAAATGGTTGAGAAGGCAAAAAATTTTTCGCAATTCTGCTGCTCCAAACGCTTAACCAGAATGGCCTAGGGAAAAAATACACATAGCGTTGTAATCGGGCGAGTTTCTACTTTCAGACGCAACAGGAATTTTTGGGTTAGGTCAATCCGTTCGCGAGATATGGGAGTTTGAAGACAAGAAATGGTTGAGAAGGCAAAAAATTTTTCGCAATTCTGCTGCTCCAAACGCTTAACCAGAATGGCCTAGGGAAAAAATACACATACCGTTGTAATCGGGCGAGTTTCTACTTTCAGATGCAATAGGAATTTTTGGGTTAGGTCAATCCGTTCGCGAGATATGGGAGTTTGAAGCCAAGAAATGGTTGAGAAGGCAAAATATTTTTCGCAATTCTGCTGCTCCAAACGCTTAACCAGAATGGCCTAGGGAAAAAATACGCATACCGTTATAATCGGGCGAGTTTCTACTTTCAGACGCTGCAGGAATTTTTGGGTTTGGTCAATCCGTTCGCGAGATATGGGACTTTGAAGCTAAGAAATGGTTGAGAAGAAAACAAATTTTCGCAATTCTGCTGCTCCAAACGCTTAAACAGAATGGGCTAGGGAAAAAATACACGTACCGTTGTAATCGGGCGAGTTTCTACTTTCACACGCAATAGGAATTTTTGGGTTAGGTCAATCCGTCCGCAAGATATGGGAGTTTGAAGCCAAGAAATGGTTGAGAAGACAAAAGATTTTTCGCAATTCTGCTGCTCCAAACGCTTAACCAGAATGGCCTATGGAAAAAATACACATACCCTTGTAATCGGGCGAGTTTCTACTTTCAGATGCGACAGGAATTTTTGGGTTAGGTCAATCCGTTCGCGAGATATGGGAGTTTGAAGCCAAGAAATGGTTGAGAAGGCAAAAAATTTTTCGCAATTCCTCTGCTCCAAACGCTTAACCAGAATGGCCTAGGGAAAAAATACGCATACCGTTATAATCGGGAGAGTTTCTACTTTCAGACGCTGCAGGAATTTTTGGGTTTGGTCAATCCGTTCGCGAGATATGGGACTTTGAAGCTAAGAAATGGTTGAGAAGAAAACAAATTTTCGCAATTCTGCTGCTCCAAACGCTTAAACAGAATGGGCTAGGGAAAAAATACACGTACCGTTGTAATCGGGCGAGTTTCTGCTTTCACACGCAACAGGAATTTTTGGGTTAGGTCAATCCGTCCGCGAGATATGGGAGTTTGAAGCCAAGAAATGGTTGAGAAGGCAAAAAATTTTTCGCAATTCTGCTGCTCCAAACGCTTAACCAGAATGGCCTAGGGAAAAAATACACATAGCGTTGTAATCGGGCGAGTTTCTACTTTCAGACGCAACAGGAATTTTTGGGTTAGGTCAATCCGTTCGCGAGATATGGGAGTTTGAAGACAAGAAATGGTTGAGAAGGCAAAAAATTTTTCGCAATTCTGCTGCTCCAAACGCTTAACCAGAATGGCCTAGGGAAAAAATACACATACCGTTGTAATCGGGCGAGTTGCTACTTTCAGATGCAATAGGAATTTTTGGGTTAGGTCAATCCGTTCGCGAGATATGGGAGTTTGAAGCCAAGAAATGGTTGAGAAGGCAAAATATTTTTCGCAATTCTGCTGCTCCAAACGCTTAACCAGAATGGCCTAGGGAAAAAATACGCATACCGTTATAATCGGGCGAGTTTCTACTTTCAGACGCTGCAGGAATTTTTGGGTTAGGTCAATCCGTTTGCGAGATATGGGAGTTTGAAGCCAAGAAATGGTTGAGAAGACAAAAAATTTTTCGCAATTCTGCTGCTCCAAACGCTTAACCAGAATGGCCTATGGAAAAAATACACATACCGTTGTAATCGGGCGAGTTTCTACTTTCAGATGCAATAGGAATTTTTGGGTTAGGTCAATCCGTTCGCGAGATATGGGAGTTTGAAGCCATGAAATGGTAGATAAGGCAAAAAATTTATCACAATTCTGCTGCTCCAAACGCTTAACCAGAATGGCCTAGGGAAAAAATACACATAGCGTTGTAATCGGGCGAGTTTCTACTTTCAGACGCAACAGGAATTTTTGGGTTAGGTCAATCCGTTCGCGAGATATGGGAGTTTGAAGACAAGAAATGGTTGAGAAGGCAAAAAATTTTTCGCAATTCTGCTGCTCCAAACGCTTAACCAGAATGGCCTAGGGAAAAAATACGCATACCGTTATAATCGGGAGAGTTTCTACTTTCAGATGCGACAGGAATTTTTGGGTTAGGTCAATCCGTTCGCGAGATATGGGAGTTTGAAGCCAAGAAATGGTTGAGAAGACAAAAGATTTTTCGCAATTCTGCTGCTCCAAACGCTTAACCAGAATGGCCTATGGAAAAAATACACATACCCTTGTAATCGGGCGAGTTTCTACTTTCAGATGCGACAGGAATTTTTGGGTTAGGTCAATCCGTTCGCGAGATATGGGAGTTTGAAGCCAAGAAATGGTTGAGAAGGCAAAAAATTTTTCGCAATTCTGCTGCTCCAAACGCTTAACCAGAATGGCCTAGGGAAAAAATACGCATACCGTTATAATCGGGAGAGTTTCTACTTTCAGACGCTGCAGGAATTTTTGGGTTTGGTCAATCCGTTCGCAAGATATGGGACTTTGAAGCTAAGAAATGGTTGAGAAGAAAACAAATTTTCGCAATTCTGCTGCTCCAAACGCTTAAACAGAATGGGCTAGGGAAAAAATACACGTACCGTTGTAATCGGGCGAGTTTCTGCTTTCACACGCAACAGGAATTTTTGGGTTAGGTCAATCCGTCCGCGAGATATGGGAGTTTGAAGCCAAGAAATGGTTGAGAAGGCAAAAAATTTTTCGCAATTCTGCTGCTCCAAACGCTTAACCAGAATGGCCTAGGGAAAAAATACACATAGCGTTGTAATCGGGCGAGTTTCTACTTTCAGACGCAACAGGAATTTTTGGGTTAGGTCAATCCGTTCGCGAGATATGGGAGTTTGAAGACAAGAAATGGTTGAGAAGGCAAAAAATTTTTCGCAATTCTGCTGCTCCAAACGCTTAACCAGAATGGCCTAGGGAAAAAATACACATACCGTTGTAATCGGGCGAGTTGCTACTTTCAGATGCAATAGGAATTTTTGGGTTAGGTCAATCCGTTCGCGAGATATGGGAGTTTGAAGCCAAGAAATGGTTGAGAAGGCAAAATATTTTTCGCAATTCTGCTGCTCCAAACGCTTAACCAGAATGGCCTAGGGAAAAAATACGCATACCGTTATAATCGGGCGAGTTTCTACTTTCAGACGCTGCAGGAATTTTTGGGTTAGGTCAATCCGTTTGCGAGATATGGGAGTTTGAAGCCAAGAAATGGTTGAGAAGACAAAAAATTTTTCGCAATTCTGCTGCTCCAAACGCTTAACCAGAATGGCCTATGGAAAAAATACACATACCGTTGTAATCGGGCGAGTTTCTACTTTCAGATGCAATAGGAATTTTTGGGTTAGGTCAATCCGTTCGCGAGATATGGGAGTTTGAAGCCATGAAATGGTAGATAAGGCAAAAAATTTATCACAATTCTGCTGCTCCAAACGCTTAACCAGAATGGCCTACGGAAAAAATACACATACCGTTGTAATCGGCCGAGTTTCTACTTTCAGACGCAATAGGAAATTTTGGGTTACGTCAATCCGTTCGCGAGATATGGGAGTTTGAAGCTGAGAAATGGTTGAGAAGACAACAAATTACTTGCAATTCTGCTGCTCCAAACGCTTAACCAGAATGGCCTACGGAAAAAATACACATACCGTTGTAATCGGGCGAGTTTCTACTTTCAGATGCAATAGGAATTTTTGGGTTAGGTCAATCCGTTCGCGAGATATGGGAGTTTGAAGCCAAGAAATGGTAGAGAAGGCAAAAAATTTTTCACAATTCTGCTGCTCCAAACGCTTAACCAGAATGACCTAGGGAAAGAATACACATACCGTTGTAATCGGGCGAGTTTCTACTTTCAGATGCAATAGGAATTTTTGGGTCAGGTCAATCCGTTCGCGAGATATGGGACTTTGAAGCCAAGAAATGGTTGAGAAGGCAAAAAATTTTTCGCAATTCTGCTGCTCCAAACGCATAACCAGAATGGCCTAGGGAAAAAATACACATACCGTTGTAATGGGGCGAGTTTCTGCTTTCACACGCAACAGGAATTTTTGGATTAGGTCAATCCGTCCGCGAGATATGGGAGTTTGAAGCCAAGAAATGGTTGAGAGGACAAAAGATTTTTCGCAATTCTGCTGCTCCAAACGCTTAACCAGAATGGCCTACGGAAAAAATACACATACCGTTGTAATCGGGCGAGTTTCTACTTTCAGATGCAATAGGAATTTCTGGGTTAGGTCAATCCGTTCGCGAGATATGGGAGTTTGAAGCCAAGAAATGGTTGAGAAGGCAACAAATTTTTCGCACTTCTGCTGCTCCAAACGCTTAACCAGAATGGCCTAGGGAAAAAATACACATACCGCTGTAATCGGGCGAGTTTCTACTTTCAGATGCAATAGGAATTTTTGGGTTAGGTCAATCCGTTCGCGAGATATGGGACTTTGGAGCCAAGAAATGGTTGAGAAGGCAAAAAATTTTTCGCAATTCTGCTGCTCCAAACGCTTAACCAGAATGGCCTAGGGAAAAAATACACATAGCGTTGTAATCGGGTGAGTTTCTACTTTCAGACGCAACAGGAATTTTTGGGTTAGGTCAATCCGTTCGCGAGATATGGGAGTTTGAAGCCAAGATGTGGTTGAGAAGGCAAAAAATTTTTCGCAATTCTGCTGCTCCAAACGCTTAACCAGAATGGCCTAGGGAAAAAATAAACATACCGTTGTAATCGGGCGAGTATCTGCTTTTAGATGCAACAGGAATTTTTGGGTTAGGTCAATCCGTTCGCGAGATATGGGAGTTTGAAGACAAGAAATGGTTGAGAAGGCAAAAAATTTTTCGCAGTTCTGCTGCTCCAAACGCTTAACCAGAATGGCCTAGGGAAAAAATACACATACCGTTGTAATCGGGCGAGTTTCTACTTTCAGATCCAATAGGAATTTTTGGGTTAGGTCAATCCGTTCGCGAGATATGGGAGATTGAAGCCAAGAAATGGTTGAGAAGGCAAAATATTTTTCGCAATTCTGCTGCTCCAAACGCTTAACCAGAATGGCCTAGGGAAAAAATACGCATACCGTTGTAATCGGGCGAGTTTCTACTTTCAGACGCTGCAGGAATTTTTGGGTTTGGTCAATCCGTTCGCGAGATATGGGACTTTGAAGCTAAGAAATGGTTGAGAAGAAAACAAATTTTCGCAATTCTGCTGCTCCAAACGCTTAAACAGAATGGGCTAGGGAAAAAATACACATACCGTTGTAATCGGGCGAGTTTCTACTTTCAGATGCAATAGGAATTTCTGGGTTAGGTCAATCCGTTCGCGAGATATGGGAGTTTGAAGCCAAGAAATGGTTGAGAAGGCAAAAAATTTTTCGCAGTTCTGCTGCTCCAAACGCTTAACCAGAATGGCCTAGGGAAAAAATACACATACCGTTGTAATCGGGCGAGTTTCTACTTTCAGATGCAATAGGAATTTTTGGGTTAGGTCAATCCGTTCGCGAGATATGGGAGATTGAAGCCAAGAAATGGTTGAGAAGGCAAAATATTTTTCGCAATTCTGCTGCTCCAAACGCTTAACCAGAATGGCCTAGGGAAAAAATACACATAGCGTTGTAATCGGGTGAGGTTCTACTTTCAGACGCAACAGGAATTTTTGGGTTAGGTCAATCCGTTCGCGAGATATGGGAGTTTGAAGCCAAGATGTGGTTGAGAAGGCAAAAAATTTTTCGCAATTCTGCTGCTCCAAACGCTTAACCAGAATGGCCTAGGGAAAAAATACACATACCGTTGTAATCGGGCGAGTTGCTACTTTCAGATGCAATAGGAATTTTTGGGTTAGGTCAATCCGTTCGCGAGATATGGGAGTTTGAAGCCAAGAAATGGTTGAGAAGGCAAAATATTTTTCGCAATTCTGCTGCTCCAAACGCTTAACCAGAATGGCCTAGGGAAAAAATACGCATACCGTTATAATCGGGCGAGTTTCTACTTTCAGACGCTGCAGGAATTTTTGGGTTAGGTCAATCCGTTTGCGAGATATGGGAGTTTGAAGCCAAGAAATGGTTGAGAAGACAAAAAATTTTTCGCAATTCTGCTGCTCCAAACGCTTAACCAGAATGGCCTATGGAAAAAATACACATACCGTTGTAATCGGGCGAGTTTCTACTTTCAGATGCAATAGGAATTTTTGGGTTAGGTCAATCCGTTCGCGAGATATGGGAGTTTGAAGCCATGAAATGGTAGATAAGGCAAAAAATTTATCACAATTCTGCTGCTCCAAACGCTTAACCAGAATGGCCTACGGAAAAAATACACATACCGTTGTAATCGGCCGAGTTTCTACTTTCAGACGCAATAGGAAATTTTGGGTTACGTCAATCCGTTCGCGAGATATGGGAGTTTGAAGCTGAGAAATGGTTGAGAAGACAACAAATTACTTGCAATTCTGCTGCTCCAAACGCTTAACCAGAATGGCCTACGGAAAAAATACACATACCGTTGTAATCGGGCGAGTTTCTACTTTCAGATGCAATAGGAATTTTTGGGTTAGGTCAATCCGTTCGCGAGATATGGGAGTTTGAAGCCAAGAAATGGTAGAGAAGGCAAAAAATTTTTCACAATTCTGCTGCTCCAAACGCTTAACCAGAATGACCTAGGGAAAGAATACACATACCGTTGTAATCGGGCGAGTTTCTACTTTCAGATGCAATAGGAATTTTTGGGTCAGGTCAATCCGTTCGCGAGATATGGGACTTTGGAGCCAAGAAATGGTTGAGAAGGCAAAAAATTTTTCGCAATTCTGCTGCTCCAAACGCTTAACCAGAATGGCCTAGGGAAAAAATACACATAGCGTTGTAATCGGGTGAGTTTCTACTTTCAGACGCAACAGGAATTTTTGGGTTAGGTCAATCCGTTCGCGAGATATGGGAGTTTGAAGCCAAGATGTGGTTGAGAAGGCAAAAAATTTTTCGCAATTCTGCTGCTCCAAACGCTTAACCAGAATGGCCTAGGGAAAAAATAAACATACCGTTGTAATCGGGCGAGTATCTGCTTTTAGATGCAACAGGAATTTTTGGGTTAGGTCAATCCGTTCGCGAGATATGGGAGTTTGAAGACAAGAAATGGTTGAGAAGGCAAAAAATTTTTCGCAGTTCTGCTGCTCCAAACGCTTAACCAGAATGGCCTAGGGAAAAAATACACATACCGTTGTAATCGGGCGAGTTTCTACTTTCAGATCCAATAGGAATTTTTGGGTTAGGTCAATCCGTTCGCGAGATATGGGAGATTGAAGCCAAGAAATGGTTGAGAAGGCAAAATATTTTTCGCAATTCTGCTGCTCCAAACGCTTAACCAGAATGGCCTAGGGAAAAAATACGCATACCGTTGTAATCGGGCGAGTTTCTACTTTCAGACGCTGCAGG
This sequence comes from Ptiloglossa arizonensis, assembly GCF_051014685.1. Taxonomy (NCBI): domain Eukaryota; kingdom Metazoa; phylum Arthropoda; class Insecta; order Hymenoptera; family Colletidae; genus Ptiloglossa; species Ptiloglossa arizonensis. The sequence continues at coordinate 35,497 of NW_027479779.1, forward strand.
AATTTTTGGGTTTGGTCAATCCGTTCGCGAGATATGGGACTTTGAAGCTAAGAAATGGTTGAGAAGAAAACAAATTTTCGCAATTCTGCTGCTCCAAACGCTTAAACAGAATGGGCTAGGGAAAAAATACACATACCGTTGTAATCGGGCGAGTTTCTACTTTCAGATGCAATAGGAATTTCTGGGTTAGGTCAATCCGTTCGCGAGATATGGGAGTTTGAAGCCAAGAAATGGTTGAGAAGGCAAAAAATTTTTCGCAGTTCTGCTGCTCCAAACGCTTAACCAGAATGGCCTAGGGAAAAAATACACATACCGTTGTAATCGGGCGAGTTTCTACTTTCAGATGCAATAGGAATTTTTGGGTTAGGTCAATCCGTTCGCGAGATATGGGAGATTGAAGCCAAGAAATGGTTGAGAAGGCAAAATATTTTTCGCAATTCTGCTGCTCCAAACGCTTAACCAGAATGGCCTAGGGAAAAAATACACATAGCGTTGTAATCGGGTGAGGTTCTACTTTCAGACGCAACAGGAATTTTTGGGTTAGGTCAATCCGTTCGCGAGATATGGGAGTTTGAAGCCAAGATGTGGTTGAGAAGGCAAAAAATTTTTCGCAATTCTGCTGCTCCAAACGCTTAACCAGAATGGCCTAGGGAAAAAATAAACATACCGTTGTAATCGGGCGAGTATCTGCTTTTAGATGCAACAGGAATTTTTGGGTTAGGTCAATCCGTTCGCGAGATATGGGAGTTTGAAGACGAGAAATGGTTGAGAAGGCAAAAAATTTTTCGCAGTTCTGCTGCTCCAAACGCTTAACCAGAATGGCCTAGGGAAAAAATACACATACCGTTGTAATCGGGCGAGTTTCTACTTTCAGATGCAATAGGAATTTTTGGGTTAGGTCAATCCGTTCGCGAGATATGGGAGATTGAAGCCAAGAAATGGTTGAGAAGGCAAAATATTTTTCGCAATTCTGCTGCTCCAAACGCTTAACCAGAATGGCCTAGGGAAAAAATACGCATACCGTTATAATCGGGCGAGTTTCTACTTTCAGACGCTGCAGGAATTTTTGGGTTAGGTCAATCCGTTCGCGAGATATGGGAGTTTGAAGCCAAGAAATGGTTGAGAGGACAAAAGATTTTTCGCAATTCTGCTGCTCCAAACGCTTAACCAGAATGGCCTACGGAAAAAATACACATACCGTTGTAATCGGGCGAGTTTCTACTTTCAGATGCAATAGGAATTTCTGGGTTAGGTCAATCCGTTCGCGAGATATGGGAGTTTGAAGCCAAGAAATGGTTGAGAAGGCAACAAATTTTTCGCACTTCTGCTGCTCCAAACGCTTAACCAGAATGGCCTAGGGAAAAAATACACATACCGCTGTAATCGGGCGAGTTTCTACTTTCAGATGCAATAGGAATTTTTGGGTTAGGTCAATCCGTTCGCGAGATATGGGACTTTGGAGACAAGAAATGGTTGAGAAGGCAAAAAATTTTTCGCAATTCTGCTGCTCCAAACGCTTAACCAGAATGGCCTAGGGAAAAAATACACATAGCGTTGTAATCGGGTGAGTTTCTACTTTCAGACGCAACAGGAATTTTTGGGTTAGGTCAATCCGTTCGCGAGATATGGGAGTTTGAAGCCAAGATGTGGTTGAGAAGGCAAAAAATTTTTCGCAATTCTGCTGCTCCAAACGCTTAACCAGAATGGCCTAGGGAAAAAATAAACATACCGTTGTAATCGGGCGAGTATCTGCTTTTAGATGCAACAGGAATTTTTGGGTTAGGTCAATCCGTTCGCGAGATATGGGAGTTTGAAGCCAAGATGTGGTTGAGAAGGCAAAAAATTTTTCGCACTTCTGCTGCTCCAAACGCTTAACCAGAATGGCCTAGGGAAAAAATACACATACCGTTGTAATCGGGCGAGTTTCTACTTTCAGATGCAATAGGAATTTTTGGGTTAGGTCAATCCGTTCGCGAGATATGGGAGATTGAAGCCAAGAAATGGTTGAGAAGGCAAAATATTTTTCGCAATTCTGCTGCTCCAAACGCTTAACCAGAATGGCCTAGGGAAAAAATACACATACCGTTGTAATCGGGCGAGTTTCTACTTTCAGATGCAATAGGAATTTTTGGGTTAGGTCAATCCGTTCGCGAGATATGGGAGATTGAAGCCAAGAAATGGTTGAGAAGGCAAAATATTTTTCGCAATTCTGCTGCTCCAAACGCTTAACCAGAATGGCCTAGGGAAAAAATACACATACCGTTGTAATCGGGCGAGTTTCTACTTTCAGATGCAATAGGAATTTTTGGGTCAGGTCAATCCGTTCGCGAGATATGGGACTTTGAAGCCAAGAAATGGTTGAGAAGAAAACAGATTTTCGCAATTCTGCTGCTCCAAACGCTTAAACAGAATGGGCTAGGGAAAAAATACACATACCGCTGTAATCGGGCGAGTTTCTACTTTCAGATGCAATAGGAATTTTTGGGTTAGGTCAATCCGTTCGCGAGATATGGGACTTTGGAGCCAAGAAATGGTTGAGAAGGCAAAAAATTTTTCGCAGTTCTGCTGCTCCAAACGCTTAACCAGAATGGCCTAGGGAAAAAATACACATACCGTTGTAATCGGGCGAGTTTCTACTTTCAGATGCAATAGGAATTTTTGGGTCAGGTCAATCCGTTCGCGAGATATGGGACTTTGAAGCCAAGAAATGGTTGAGAAGGCAAAAAATTTTTCGCAATTCTGCTGCTCCAAACTCTTAACCAGAATGGCCTAGGGGAAAAATACACATACCGTTGTAATCGGGCGAGTTTCTACTTTCAGATGCAATAGAAATTTTTGGGTTATGTCAACCCGTTCGCGAGATTTGGGAGTTTGAGGACAAGAAATGGTTGAGAAGGCAAAAATTTTTTCGCATTTCTGCTGCTCCAAACGCATAACCAGAATGGCCTAGGGAAAAAATACACATACCGTTGTCATGGGGCGAGTTTCTACTTTCAGATGCAATAGGAATTTTTGGGTTAGGTCAATCCGTTCGCGAGATATGGGAGTTTGAAGCCAAGAAATGGTAGATAAGGCAAAAAATTTATCACAATTCTGCTGCTCCAAACGCTTAACCAGAATGGCCTAGGGAAAAAATACACATACCGCTGTAATCGGGCGAGTTTCTACTGTCAGATGCAATAGGAATTTTTGGGTTAGGTCAATCCGTTCGCGAGATATGGGACTTTGGAGCCAAGAAGTGGTTGAGAAGGCAAAAAATTTTTGCAATTCCGCTGCTCCAAACGCTTAACCAGAATGGCCTAGGTAAAAAATACACATACCGTTGTAATCGGGCGAGTTTCTACTTTCAGCCGCAATAGGAATTTTTGGGGTAGGTCAATCCGTCCGCGAGATATGGGAGTTAGAAGACAAGAAATGGTTGAGAAGGCAAAAAATTTTTCGCAATTCTGCTGCTCCAAACGCTTAATCAGAATGGCCTATGGAAAAAATACACATACCGTTGTAATCGGGCGAGTTTCTACTTTCAGATGCAATAGGAATTTTTGGGTTAGGTCAATCCGTTCGCGAGATATGGGAGTTTGAAGCCAAGAAATGGTAGATAAGGCAAAAAATTTATCACAATTCTGCTGCTCCAAACGCTTAACCAGAATGGCCTACGGAAAAAATACACATACCGTTGTAATCGGCCGAGTTTCTACTTTCAGACGCAATAGGAAATTTTGGGTTACGTCAATCCGTTCGCGAGATATGGGAGTTTGAAGCTAAGAAATGGTTGAGAAGACAACAAATTATTTGCAATTCTGCTGCTCCAAACGCTTAACCAGAATGGCCTACGGAAAAAATACACATACCGTTGTAATCGGGCGAGTTTCTACTTTCAGATGCAATAGGAATTTTTGGGTTAGGTCAATCCGTTCGCGAGATATGGGAGTTTGAAGCCAAGAAATGGTAGAGAAGGCAAAAAATTTTTCACAATTCTGCTGCTCCAAACGCTTAACCAGAATGACCTAGGGAAAAAATACACATACCGTTGTAATCGGGCGAGTTTCTACTTTCAGATGCAATAGGAATTTTTGGGTCAGGTCAATCCGTTCGCGAGATATGGGACTTTGAAGCCAAGAAATGGTTGAGAAGGCAAAAAATTTTTCGCAATTCTGCTGCTCCAAACTCTTAACCAGAATGGCCTAGGGGAAAAATACACATACCGTTGTAATGGGGCGAGTTTCTACTTTCAGATGCAATAGGAATTTTTGGGTTAGGTCAATCCGTTCGCGAGATATGGGAGTTTGAAGCCAAGAAATGGTAGATAAGGCAAAAAATTTATCACAATTCTGCTGCTCCAAACGCTTAACCAGAATGGCCTAGGGAAAAAATACACATACCGCTGTAATCGGGCGAGTTTCTACTGTCAGATGCAATAGGAATTTTTGGGTTAGGTCAATCCGTTCGCGAGATATGGGACTTTGGAGCCAAGAAGTGGTTGAGAAGGCAAAAAATTTTTGCAATTCTGCTGCTCCAAACGCTTAACCAGAATGGCCTAGGTAAAAAATACACATACCGTTGTAATCGGGCGAGTTTCTACTTTCAGACGCAATAGGAATTTTTGGGGTAGGTCAATCCGTCCGCGAGATATGGGAGTTAGAAGACAAGAAATGGTTGAGAAGGCAAAAAATTTTTCGCAATTCTGCTGCTCCAAACGCTTAATCAGAATGGCCTATGGAAAAAATACACATACCGTTGTAATCGGGCGAGTTTCTACTTTCAGATGCAATAGGAATTTTTGGGTTAGGTCAATCCGTTCGCGAGATATGGGAGTTTGAAGCCAAGAAATGGTAGATAAGGCAAAAAATTTATCACAATTCTGCTGCTCCAAACGCTTAACCAGAATGGCCTACGGAAAAAATACACATACCGTTGTAATCGGGCGAGTATCTGCTTTTAGATGCAACAGGAATTTTTGGGTTAGGTCAATCCGTTCGCGAGATATGGGAGTTTGAAGACAAGAAATGGTTGAGAAGGCAAAAAATTTTTCGCAGTTCTGCTGCTCCAAACGCTTAACCAGAATGGCCTAGGGAAAAAATACACATACCGTTGTAATCGGGCGAGTTTCTACTTTCAGATGCAATAGGAATTTTTGGGTTAGGTCAATCCGTTCGCGAGATATGGGAGATTGAAGCCAAGAAATGGTTGAGAAGGCAAAATATTTTTCGCAATTCTGCTGCTCCAAACGCTTAACCAGAATGGCCTAGGGAAAAAATACGCATACCGTTATAATCGGGCGAGTTTCTACTTTCAGACGCTGCAGGAATTTTTGGGTTTGGTCAATCCGTTCGCGAGATATGGGACTTTGAAGCTAAGAAATGGTTGAGAAGAAAACAAATTTTCGCAATTCTGCTGCTCCAAACGCTTAAACAGAATGGGCTAGGGAAAAAATACACATACCGCTGTAATCGGGCGAGTTTCTACTTTCAGATGCAATAGGAATTTTTGGGTTAGGTCAATCCGTTCGCGAGATATGGGACTTTGGAGCCAAGAAATGGTTGAGAAGGCAAAAAATTTTTCGCAGTTCTGCTGCTCCAAACGCTTAACCAGAATGTCCTAGGGAAAAAATACACATACCGTTGTAATCGGGCGAGTTTCTACTTTCAGATGCAATAGGAATTTTTGGGTCAGGTCAATCCGTTCGCGAGATATGGGACTTTGAAGCCAAGAAATGGTTGAGAAGGCAAAAAATTTTTCGCAATTATGCTGCTCCAAACTCTTAACCAGAATGGCCTAGGGGAAAAATACACATACCGTTGTAATCGGGCGAGTTTCTACTTTCAGATGCAATAGAAATTTTTGGGTTATGTCAACCCGTTCGCGAGATTTGGGAGTTTGAGGACAAGAAATGCTTGAGAAGGCAAAAATTTTTTCGCATTTCTGCTGCTCCAAACGCATAACCAGAATGGCCTAGGGAAAAAATACACATACCGTTGTCATGGGGCGAGTTTCTACTTTCAGATGCAATAGGAATTTTTGGGTTAGGTCAATCCGTTCGCGAGATATGGGAGTTTGAAGCCAAGAAATGGTAGATAAGGCAAAAAATTTATCACAATTCTGCTGCTCCAAACGCTTAACCAGAATGGCCTAGGGAAAAAATACACATACCGCTGTAATCGGGCGAGTTTCTACTGTCAGATGCAATAGGAATTTTTGGGTTAGGTCAATCCGTTCGCGAGATATGGGACTTTGGAGCCAAGAAGTGGTTGAGAAGGCAAAAAATTTTTGCAATTCTGCTGCTCCAAACGCTTAACCAGAATGGCCTAGGTAAAAAATACACATACCGTTGTAATCGGGCGAGTTTCTACTTTCAGCCGCAATAGGAATTTTTGGGGTAGGTCAATCCGTCCGCGAGATATGGGAGTTAGAAGACAAGAAATGGTTGAGAAGGCAAAAAATTTTTCGCAATTCTGCTGCTCCAAACGCTTAATCAGAATGGCCTATGGAAAAAATACACATACCGTTGTAATCGGCCGAGTTTCTACTTTCAGACGCAATAGGAAATTTTGGGTTACGTCAATCCGTTCGCGAGATATGGGAGTTTGAAGCTAAGAAATGGTTGAGAAGACAACAAATTATTTGCAATTCTGCTGCTCCAAACGCTTAACCAGAATGGCCTACGGAAAAAATACACATACCGTTGTAATCGGGCGAGTTTCTACTTTCAGATGCAATAGGAATTTTTGGGTTAGGTCAATCCGTTCGCGAGATATGGGAGTTTGAAGCCAAGAAATGGTAGAGAAGGCAAAAAATTTTTCACAATTCTGCTGCTCCAAACGCTTAACCAGAATGACCTAGGGAAAAAATACACATACCGTTGTAATCGGGCGAGTTTCTACTTTCAGATGCAATAGGAATTTTTGGGTCAGGTCAATCCGTTCGCGAGATATGGGACTTTGAAGCCAAGAAATGGTTGAGAAGGCAAAAAATTTTTCGCAATTCTGCTGCTCCAAACTCTTAACCAGAATGGCCTAGGGGAAAAATACACATACCGTTGTAATGGGGCGAGTTTCTACTTTCAGATGCAATAGGAATTTTTGGGTTAGGTCAATCCGTTCGCGAGATATGGGAGTTTGAAGCCAAGAAATGGTAGATAAGGCAAAAAATTTATCACAATTCTGCTGCTCCAAACGCTTAACCAGAATGGCCTAGGGAAAAAATACACATACCGCTGTAATCGGGCGAGTTTCTACTGTCAGATGCAATAGGAATTTTTGGGTTAGGTCAATCCGTTCGCGAGATATGGGACTTTGGAGCCAAGAAGTGGTTGAGAAGGCAAAAAATTTTTGCAATTCTGCTGCTCCAAACGCTTAACCAGAATGGCCTAGGTAAAAAATACACATACCGTTGTAATCGGGCGAGTTTCTACTTTCAGACGCAATAGGAATTTTTGGGGTAGGTCAATCCGTCCGCGAGATATGGGAGTTAGAAGACAAGAAATGGTTGAGAAGGCAAAAAATTTTTCGCAATTCTGCTGCTCCAAACGCTTAATCAGAATGGCCTATGGAAAAAATACACATACCGTTGTAATCGGGCGAGTTTCTACTTTCAGATGCAATAGGAATTTTTGGGTTAGGTCAATCCGTTCGCGAGATATGGGAGTTTGAAGCCAAGAAATGGTAGAGAAGGCAAAAAATTTTTCACAATTCTGCTGCTCCAAACGCTTAACCAGAATGACCTAGGGAAAAAATACACATACCGTTGTAATCGGGCGAGTTTCTACTTTCAGATGCAATAGGAATTTTTGGGTCAGGTCAATCCGTTCGCGAGATATGGGACTTTGAAGCCAAGAAATGGTTGAGAAGGCAAAAAATTTTTCGCAATTCTGCTGCTCCAAACTCTTAACCAGAATGGCCTAGGGGAAAAATACACATACCGTTGTAATGGGGCGAGTTTCTACTTTCAGATGCAATAGGAATTTTTGGGTTAGGTCAATCCGTTCGCGAGATATGGGAGTTTGAAGCCAAGAAATGGTAGATAAGGCAAAAAATTTATCACAATTCTGCTGCTCCAAACGCTTAACCAGAATGGCCTAGGGAAAAAATACACATACCGCTGTAATCGGGCGAGTTTCTACTGTCAGATGCAATAGGAATTTTTGGGTTAGGTCAATCCGTTCGCGAGATATGGGACTTTGGAGCCAAGAAGTGGTTGAGAAGGCAAAAAATTTTTGCAATTCTGCTGCTCCAAACGCTTAACCAGAATGGCCTAGGTAAAAAATACACATACCGTTGTAATCGGGCGAGTTTCTACTTTCAGACGCAATAGGAATTTTTGGGGTAGGTCAATCCGTCCGCGAGATATGGGAGTTAGAAGACAAGAAATGGTTGAGAAGGCAAAAAATTTTTCGCAATTCTGCTGCTCCAAACGCTTAATCAGAATGGCCTATGGAAAAAATACACATACCGTTGTAATCGGGCGAGTTTCTACTTTCAGATGCAATAGGAATTTTTGGGTTAGGTCAATCCGTTCGCGAGATATGGGAGTTTGAAGCCAAGAAATGGTAGATAAGGCAAAAAATTTATCACAATTCTGCTGCTCCAAACGCTTAACCAGAATGGCCTACGGAAAAAATACACATACCGTTGTAATCGGCCGAGTTTCTACTTTCAGACGCAATAGGAAATTTTGGGTTACGTCAATCCGTTCGCGAGATATGGGAGTTTGAAGCTAAGAAATGGTTGAGAAGACAACAAATTATTTGCAATTCTGCTGCTCCAAACGCTTAACCAGAATGGCCTACGGAAAAAATACACATACCGTTGTAATCGGGCGAGTTTCTACTTTCAGATGCAATAGGAATTTTTGGGTTAGGTCAATCCGTTCGCGAGATATGGGAGTTTGAAGCCAAGAAATGGTAGAGAAGGCAAAAAATTTTTCACAATTCTGCTGCTCCAAACGCTTAACCAGAATGACCTAGGGAGAAAATACACATACCGTTATAATCGGGCGAGTTTCTACTTTCAGATGCAATAGGAATTTTTGGGTCAGGTCAATCCGTTCGCGAGATATGGGACTTTGAAGCCAAGAAATGGTTGAGAAGGCAAAAAATTTTTCGCAATTCTGCTGCTCCAAACTCTTAACCAGAATGGCCTAGGGGAAAAATACACATACCGTTGTAATCGGGCGAGTTTCTACTTTCAGATGCAATAGAAATTTTTGGGTTAGGTCAACCCGTTCGCGAGATTTGGGAGTTTGAGGACAAGAAATGGTTGAGAAGGCAAAAATTTTTTCGCATTTCTGCTGCTCCAAACGCATAACCAGAATGGCCTAGGGAAAAAATACGCATACCGTTATAATCGGGCGAGTTTCTACTTTCAGACGCTGCAGGAATTTTTGGGTTTGGTCAATCCGTTCGCGAGATATGGGACTTTGAAGCTAAGAAATGGTTGAGAAGAAAACAAATTTTCGCAATTCTGCTGCTCCAAACGCTTAAACAGAATGGGCTAGGGAAAAAATACACGTACCGTTGTAATCGGGCGAGTTTCTGCTTTCACACGCAACAGGAATTTTTGGGTTAGGTCAATCCGTCCGCGAGATATGGGAGTTTGAAGCCAAGAAATGGTTGAGAGGACAAAAGATTTTTCGCAATTCTGCTGCTCCAAACGCTTAACCAGAATGGCCTATGGAAAAAATACACATACCGTTGTAATCGGGCGAGTTTCTACTTTCAGATGCAATAGGAATTTCTGGGTTAGGTCAATCCGTTCGCGAGATATGGGAGTTTGAAGCCAAGAAATGGTAGATAAGGCAAAAAATTTATCACAATTCTGCTGCTCCAAACGCTTAACCAGAATGGCCTACGGAAAAAATACACATACCGTTGTAATCGGCCGAGTTTCTACTTTCAGACGCAATAGGAAATTTTGGGTTACGTCAATCCGTTCGCGAGATATGGGAGTTTGAAGCTAAGAAATGGTTGAGAAGACAACAAATTATTTGCAATTCTGCTGCTCCAAACGCTTAACCAGAATGGCCTACGGAAAAAATACACATACCGTTGTAATCGGGCGAGTTTCTACTTTCAGATGCAATAGGAATTTTTGGGTTAGGTCAATCCGTTCGCGAGATATGGGAGTTTGAAGCCAAGAAATGGTAGAGAAGGCAAAAAATTTTTCACAATTCTGCTGCTCCAAACGCTTAACCAGAATGACCTAGGGAAAAAATACACATACCGTTGTAATCGGGCGAGTTTCTACTTTCAGATGCAATAGGAATTTTTGGGTCAGGTCAATCCGTTCGCGAGATATGGGACTTTGAAGCCAAGAAATGGTTGAGAAGGCAAAAAATTTTTCGCAATTCTGCTGCTCCAAACTCTTAACCAGAATGGCCTAGGGGAAAAATACACATACCGTTGTAATCGGGCGAGTTTCTACTTTCAGATGCAATAGAAATTTTTGGGTTAGGTCAACCCGTTCGCGAGATTTGGGTGTTTGAGGACAAGAAATGGTTGAGAAGGCAAAAATTTTTTCGCATTTCTGCTGCTCCAAACGCATAACCAGAATGGCCTAGGGAAAAAATACACATACCGTTGTAATGGGGCGAGTTTCTACTTTCAGATGCAATAGGAATTTTTGGGTTAGGTCAATCCGTTCGCGAGATATGGGAGTTTGAAGCCAAGAAATGGTAGATAAGGCAAAAAATTTATCACAATTCTGCTGCTCCAAACGCTTAACCAGAATGGCCTAGGGAAAAAATACACATACCGCTGTAATCGGGCGAGTTTCTACTGTCAGATGCAATAGGAATTTTTGGGTTAGGTCAATCCGTTCGCGAGATATGGGACTTTGGAGCGAAGAAGTGGTTGAGAAGGCAAAAAATTTTTGCAATTCTGCTGCTCCAAACGCTTAACCAGAATGGCCTAGGTTAAAAATACACATACCGTTGTAATCGGGCGAGTTTCTACTTTCAGACGCAATAGGAATTTTTGGGGTAGGTCAATCCGTCCGCGAGATATGGGAGTTAGAAGACAAGAAATGGTTGAGAAGGCAAAAAATTTTTCGCAATTCTGCTGCTCCAAACGCTTAATCAGAATGGCCTATGGAAAAAATACACATACCGTTGTAATCGGGCGAGTTTCTACTTTCAGATGCAATAGGAATTTTTGGGTTAGGTCAATCCGTTCGCGAGATATGGGAGTTTGAAGCCAAGAAATGGTAGATAAGGCAAAAAATTTATCACAATTCTGCTGCTCCAAACGCTTAACCAGAATGGCCTACGGAAAAAATACACATACCGTTGTAATCGGCCGAGTTTCTACTTTCAGACGCAATAGGAAATTTTGGGTTACGTCAATCCGTTCGCGAGATATGGGAGTTTGAAGCTAAGAAATGGTTGAGAAGACAACAAATTATTTGCAATTCTGCTGCTCCAAACGCTTAACCAGAATGGCCTACGGAAAAAATACACATACCGTTGTAATCGGGCGAGTTTCTACTTTCAGATGCAATAGGAATTTTTGGGTTAGGTCAATCCGTTCGCGAGATATGGGAGTTTGAAGCCAAGAAATGGTAGAGAAGGCAAAAAATTTTTCACAATTCTGCTGCTCCAAACGCTTAACCAGAATGACCTAGGGAAAAAATACACATACCGTTGTAATCGGGCGACTTTCTACTTTCAGATGCAATAGGAATTTTTGGGTCAGGTCAATCCGTTCGCGAGATATGGGACTATGAAGCCAAGAAATGGTTGAGAAGGCAAAAAATTTTTCGCAATTCTGCTGCTCCAAACTCTTAACCAGAATGGCCTAGGGAAATAATACACATACCGTTGTAATCGGGCGAGTTTCTACTTTCAGATGCAATAGAAATTTTTGGGTTAGGTCAACCCGTTCGCGAGATTTGGGAGTTTGAGGACAAGAAATGGTTGAGAAGGCAAAAATTTTTTCGCATTTCTGCTGCTCCAAACGCATAACCAGAATGGCCTAGGGAAAAAATACACATACCGTTGTAATGGGGCGAGTTTCTACTTTCAGATGCAATAGGAATTTTTGGGTTAGGTCAATCCGTTCGCGAGATATGGGAGTTTGAAGCCAAGAAATGGTAGATAAGGCAAAAAATTTATCACAATTCTGCTGCTCCAAACGCTTAACCAGAATGGCCTAGGGAAAAAATACACATACCGCTGTAATCGGGCGAGTTTCTACTGTCAGATGCAATAGGAATTTTTGGGTTAGGTCAATCCGTTCGCGAGATATGGGACTTTGGAGCCAAGAAGTGGTTGAGAAGGCAAAAAATTTTTGCAATTCTGCTGCTCCAAACGCTTAACCAGAATGGCCTAGGTAAAAAATACATATACCGTTGTAATCGGGCGAGTTTCTACTTTCAGACGCAATAGGAATTTTTGGGGTAGGTCAATCCGTCCGCGAGATATGGGAGTTAGAAGACAAGAAATGGTTGAGAAGGCAAAAAATTTTTCGCAATTCTGCTGCTCCAAACGCTTAATCAGAATGGCCTATGGAAAAAATGCACATACCGTTGTAATCGGGCGAGTTTCTGCTTTCAGATGCAACAGGAATTTTTGGGTTAGGTCAATCCGTTCGCGAGATATGGGAGTTTGAAGACAAGAAATGTTTGAGAAGGCAAAAAATTTTTCGCAATTCTGCTGCTCCAAACGCTTAACCAGAATGGCCTAGGGAAAAAATACACATACCGTTGTAATCGGGCGAGTTTCTACTTTCAGATGCAATAGGAATTTGTGGGTTAGGTCAATCCGTTCGCGAGATATGGGAGTTTGAAGCCAAGAAATGGTTGAGAAGGCAAAATATTTTTCGCAATTCTGCTGCTCCAAACGCTTAACCAGAATGGCCTAGGGAAAAAATACGCATACCGTTATAATCGGGCGAGTTTCTACTTTCAGACGCTGCAGGAATTTTTGGGTTTGGTCAATCCGTTCGCGAGATATGGGACTTTGAAGCTAAGAAATGGTTGAGAAGAAAACAAATTTTCGCAATTCTGCTGCTCCAAACGCTTAAACAGAATGGGCTAGGGAAAAAATACACGTACCGTTGTAATCGGGCGAGTTTCTACTTTCACACGCAACAGGAATTTTTGGGTTAGGTCAATCCGTCCGCGAGATATGGGAGTTTGAAGCCAAGAAATGGTTGAGAAGACAAAAGATTTTTCGCAATTCTGCTGCTCCAAACGCTTAACCAGAATGGCCTATGGAAAAAATAAACATACCGTTGTAATCGGGCGAGTTTCTACTTTCAGATGCGACAGGAATTTTTGGGTTAGGTCAATCCGTTCGCGAGATATGGGAGATTGAAGCCAAGAAATGGTTGAGAAGGCAACAAATTTTTCGCACTTCTGCTGCTCCAAACGCTTAACCAGAATGGCCTAGGGAAAAAATACACATACCGCTGTAATCGGGCGAGTTTCTACTTTCAGATGCAATAGGAATTTTTGGGTTAGGTCAATCCGTTCGCGAGATATGGGACTTTGGAGCCAAGAAATGGTTGAGAAGGCAAAAAATTTTTGCAATTCTGTTGCTCCAAACGCTTAACCAGAATGGCCTAGGGAAATAATACACATACCGTTGTAATCGGGCGAGTTTCTACTTTCAGATGCAATAGAAATTTTTGGGTTAGGTCAACCCGTTCGCGAGATTTGGGAGTTTGAGGACAAGAAATGGTTGAGAAGGCAAAAATTTTTTCGCATTTCTGCTGCTCCAAACGCATAACCAGAATGGCCTAGGGAAAAAATACACATACCGTTGTAATCGGGCGAGTTTCTACTTTCAGATGCAATAGGAATTTTTGGGTTAGGTAAAGCCGTTCGCGAGATATGGCAGTTTGAAGCTAAGAAATGGTAGAGAAGGCAAAAAATTTTTCGCAATTCTGCTGCTCCAAACGCTTAACCAGAATGGCCTAGGGAAAAAATATACATACCGTTGTAATCGGGTGAGTTTCTACTTTCAGGTGCAATAGGAATTTTTGGGTTAGGTCAATCCGTCCGCGAGATATGGGAGTATGAAGCCAAGAAACGGTTGAGAAGACAAAAAATTTTTCGCAATTCTGCTGCTCCAAACGCTTAACCAGAATGGCCTATGGAAAAAATACACACACCGTTGTAATCGGGCGAGTTTCTACTTTCAGATGCAACAGGAATTTTTGGGTTAGGTCAATCCGTTCGCGAGATATGGGAGTTTGAAGCCAAGAAATGGTTGAGATGGCAAAAAATTTTTCGCAATTCTGCTGCTCCAAACGCTTAACCAGAATGGGCTAGGGAAAAAATACACGTACCGTTGTAATCGGGCGAGTTTCTACTTTCACACGCAACAGGAATTTTTGGGTTAGGTCAATCCGTCCGCGAGATATGGGAGTATGAAGCCAAGAAACGGTTGAGAAGACAAAAAATTTTTCGCAATTCTGCTGCTCCAAACGCTTAACCAGAATGGCCTATGGAAAAAATACACACACCGTTGTAATCGGGCGAGTTTCTACTTTCAGATGCAACAGGAATTTTTGGGTTAGGTCAATCCGTTCGCGAGATATGGGAGTTTGAAGCCAAGAAATGGTTGAGATGGCAAAAAATTTTTCGCAATTCTGCTGCTCCAAACGCTTAACCAGAATGGCCTATGGAAAAAATACACATACCGTTGTAATCGGGCGAGTTTCTACTTTCAGATGCAATAGGAATTTTTGGGTTAGGTAAAGCCGTTCGCGAGATATGGCAGTTTGAAGCTAAGAAATGGTAGAGAAGGCAAAAAATTTTTCGCAATTCTGCTGCTCCAAACGCTTAACCAGAATGGCCTAGGGAAAAAATATACATACCGTTGTAATCGGGTGAGTTTCTACTTTCAGGTGCAATAGGAATTTTTGGGTTAGGTCAATCCGTTCGCGAGATATGGGAGTTTGAAGCCAAGAAATGGTTGAGAAGGCAAAAAATTTTTCGCAATTCTGTGCTCCAAACGCTTAACCAGAATGGCCTAGGGAAAAAATACACATACCGTTGTAATCGGGCGAGTTTCTACTTTCAGATGCAATAGGAATTTTTGGGTTAGGTCAATCCGTTCGCGAGATATGGGAGTTTGAAGCCAAGAAATGGTAGAGAAGGCAAAAAATTTTTCACAATTCTGCTGCTCCAAACGCTTAACCAGAATGGCCTACAGAAAAAATACACATACCGTTGTAATCGGGCGAGTTTCCACTTTCAGATGCAATAGGAATTTTTGGGTTAGGTCAATCCGTTCGCGAGATATGGGAGTTTGAAGCCAAGAAATGGTAGAGAAGGCAAAAAATTTTTCACAATTCTGCTGCTCCAAACGCTTAACCAGAATGGCCTAGGGAAAAAATACACATACCGTTGTAATCGGGCGAGTTTCTACTTTCAGATGCAATAGGAATTTTTGGGTTAGGTCAATCCGTTCGCGAGATACGGGAGTTTGAAGCCAAGAAATGGTTGAGAAGGCAAAAAATTTTTCGCAATTCTGCTGCTCCAAACACTTAACCAGATTGGCCTAGGGAAAAAATACACATACCGCTGTAATCGGGCGAGTTTCTACTTTCAGATGCAATAGGAATTTTTGGGTTAGGTCAATCCGTTCGCGAGATATGGGAGTTTGAAGCCAAGAAATGGTTGAGAAGGCAACAAATTTTTCGCACTTCTGCTGCTCCAAACGCTTAACCAGAATGGCCTAGGGAAAAAATACACATACCGCTGTAATCGGGCGAGTTTCTACTTTCAGATGCAATAGGAATTTTTGGGTTAGGTCAATCCGTTCGCGAGATATGGGACTTTGGAGCCAAGAAATGGTTTAGAAGGCAAAAAATTTTTCGCAATTCTGCTGCTCCAAACGCTTAACCAGAATGGCCTAGGGAAAAAATACACATAGCGCTGTAATCGGGCGAGTTTCTACTTTCAGACGCAACAGAAATTTTTGGGTTAGGTCAATCCGTTCGCGAGATATGGGAGTTTGAAGCCAAGATGTGGTTGAGAAGGCAAAAAATTTTTCGCAATTCTGCTGCTCCAAACGCTTAACCAGAATGGCCTAGGGAAAAAATAAACATACCGCTGCAATCGGGCGAGTTTCTACTTTCAGATGCAATAGGAATTTTTGGGTTAGGTCAATCCGTTCGCGAGATATGGGACTTTGGAGCCAAGAAATGGTTGAGAAGGCAAAAAATTTGTGCAATTCTGTTGCTCCAAACGCTTAACCAGAATGGCCTAGGGAAATAATACACATACCGTTGTAATCGGCGAGTTTCTACTTTCAGATGCAATAGGAATTTTTGGGTTAGGTCAATCCGTACGCGAGATATGGGAGTTTGAAGCCAAGAAATGGTTGAGAAGGCAAAACATTTTTCGCAATTCTGCTGCTCCAAACGCTTAACCAGAATGGCCTAGGGAAAAAATACGCATATCGTTATAATCGGGCGAGTTTCTACTTTCAGACGCAGCAGAATTTTTGGGTTTGGTCAATCCGTTCGCGAGATATGGGACATTGAAGCTAAGAAATGGTTGAGAAGACAACAAATTTTTCGCAATTCTGCTGGCTCCAAACGCTTAACCAGAATGGGCTAGGGAAAAAATACACGTACCGTTGTCATCGGGCGAGTTTCTACTTTCACACGCAACAGGAATTTTTGGGTTAGGTCAATCCGTCCGCGAGATATGGGAGTTTGAAGCCAAGAAATGGTTGAGAAGACAAAAAATTTTTCGCAATTCTGCTGCTCCAAACGCTTAACCAGTATGGCCTATGGAAAAAATACACATACCGTTGTAATCGGGCGAGTTTCTACTTTCAGATGCAACAGGAATTTTTGGGTTAGGTCAATCCGTTCGCGAGATATGGGAGTTTGAAGCCAAGAAATGGTTGAGAAGGCAAAAATTTTTCGCAATTCTGCTGCTCCAAACGCTTAACCAGAATGGCCTATGGAAAAAATACACATACCGTTGTAATCGGGCGAGTTTCTACTTTCAGATGCAATAGGAATTTTTGGGTTAGGTAAAGCCGTACGCGAGATATGGCAGTTTGAAGCTAAGAAATGGTAGAGAAGGCAAAAAATTTTTCGCAATTCTGCTGCTCCAAACGCTTAACCAGAATGGCCTAGGGAAAAAATATACATACCGTTGTAATCGGGCGAGTTTGTACTATCAGATGCAATAGGAATTTGTGGGTTAGGTCAATCCGTTCGCGAGATATGAGACTTTGAAGCCAAGAAATGGTTGAGAAGGCAAAAAATTTTTCGCAATTCTGCTGCTCCAAACGCTTAACCAGAATGGCCTAGGGAAAAAATACACATACCGTTGTAATCGGGCGAGTTTCTACTTTCAGATGCAATAGGAATTTTTGGGTCAGGTCAATCCGTTCGCGAGATATGGGACTTTGAAGCCAAGAAATGTTTGAGAAGGCAAAAAATTTTTCGCAATTCTGCTGCTCCAAACGCTTAACCAGAATGGCCTAGGGAAAAAATACACACACCGTTGTAATGGGGCGAGTTTCTACTTTCAGATGCAATAGGAATTTTTGGGTTAGGTCAATCCGTTCGCGAGATATGGGAGTTTGAAGCCAAGAAATGGTAGATAAGGCAAAAAATTTATCACAATTCTGCTGCTCCAAACGCTTAACAAGAAATGCCTAGGGAAAAAATACACATACCGCTGTAATCGGGCGAGTTTCTACTTACAGATGCAATAGGAATTTTTGGGTTAGGTCAATCCGTTCGCGAGATATGGGACTTTGGAGCCAATAAATGGTTGAGAAGGCAAAAAATTTTTGCAATTCTGCTGCTCCGAACGCTTAACCAGAATGGCCTAGGGAAAAAATACACATACCGTTGTAATCGGGCGAGTTTCTACTTTCAGACGCAATAGGAATTTTTGGGGTAGGTCAATCCGTCCGCGAGATATGGGAGTTTGAAGACAAGAAATGGTTGAGAAGGCAAAAAATTTTTCGCAATTCTGCTGTTCCAAACGCTTAATCAGAATGGCCTATGGAAAAAATGCACATACCGTTGTAATCGGGCGAGATTCTGCTTTCAGATGCAACAGGAATTTTTGGGTTAGGTCAATCCGTTCGCGAGGTATGGGAGTTTGAAGACAAGAAATGATTGAGAAGGCAAAAAATTTTTCGCAATTCTGCTGCTCCAAACGCTTAACCAGAATGGCCTAGGGAAAAAATACACATACCGCTGTAATCGGGCGAGTTTCTACTTTCAGATGCAACAGGAATTTTTGGGTTAGGTCAATCCGTTCGCGAGATATGGGAGTTTGAAGCCAACAAATGGTTGAGAAGGCAAAAAATTTTTCGCAATTCTGCTGCTCCAAACGCTTAACCAGAATGGCCTAGGGAAAAAATACACATACCGTTGTAATCGGGCTGATTTCTACTTTCAGATACAATACGAATTTTTGGGTTACGTCAAGCCGTTCGCGAGGTATGGGAGTTTGAAGCCAAGAAATGGTAGAGAAGGCAAAAAATTTTCGCAATTCTGCTGCTCCAAACGCTTAACAAGAATGGCCTAGGGAAAAAATACACATACCGTTGTAATCGGGCGAGTTTCTACTTTAAGATGCAATAGGAATTTTTGGGTTAGTTCAATCCGTTCGCGAGATATGAGACTTTGAAGCCAAGAAATGGTTGAGAAGGCAAAAAATTTTTCGCAATTCTGCTGCTCCAAACGCTTAACCAGAATGGCCTAGGGAAAAAATACACATACCGTTGTAATCGGGCGAGTTTCTACTTTCAGATGCAATAGGAAATTTTGGGTTACGTCAATCCGTTCGCAAGATATGGGATTTTGAAGCTAAGAAATGGTTGAGAAGACAACAAATTTTTCGCACTTCTGCTGCTCCAAACGCTTAACCAGAATGGCCTAGGGAACAAATACACATACCGTTGTAATCGGGCGAGTTTCTACTTTCAGGTGCAATAGGAATTTTTGGGTTAGGTCAATCCGTTCGCGAGATATGGGAGTTTGAAGCCAAGAAATGGTTGAGAAGGCAAAAAATTTTTCGCAATTCTGCTGCTCCAAACGCTTAACCAGAATGGACTAGGGAAAAAATACACATACCGTTGTAATCGGGCGAGTTTCTACTTTCACACGCAACAGGAATTTTTGGGTTAGGTCTATCCGTTCGCGAGATATGGGAGTTTGAAGCTAAGAAATGGTTGAGAATGCATACAATTTTTCGCAATTCTACAGATCCAAACGCTTAACCAGAATGCCCTAGGGAAAAAATACACATACCGTTGTAATCGGGCGAGTTTCTACTTTCACATGCAACAGGAACTTTTGGGTTAGGTCTATCCGTTCGCGAGATATGGGAGTTTGAAGCCAAGAAATGCTTGAGAAGGCAAAAAATTTTTCGCAATTCTGTTCCTCCAAACGCTAAACCAGAATGGCCTAGGGAAAAAATACACATACCGTTGTAATCGGGCGAGTTTCTACTTTCAGATGCAATAGGAATTTTTGGGTTAGGTCAATCCGTTCGCGAGATATGGGAGTTTGAAGACAAGAAACCGTTGAGAAGGCAAAAAATTTTTCGCAATTCTGCAGCTCCGAACGCTTAACCAGAATGGCCCAGGGAAAAAATACACATACCGTTGTAATCGGGCGAGTTTCTACTTTCACATGCAACAGGAACTTTTGGGTTAGGTCTATCCGTTCGCGAGATATGGGAGTTTGAAGCCAAGAAATGCTTGAGAAGGCAAAAAATTTTTCGCAATTCTGTTCCTCCAAACGCTAAACCAGAATGGCCTAGGGAAAAAATACACATACCGCTGTAATCGGGCGAGTTTCTACTTTCAGATGCAACAGGAATTTTTGGGTTAGGTCAATCCGTTCGCGAGATATGGGAGTTTGAAGCCAACAAATGGTTGAGAAGGCAAAAAATTTTTCGCAATTCTGCTGTTCCAAACGCTTAATCAGAATGGCCTATGGAAAAAATGCACATACCGTTGTAATCGGGCGAGATTCTGCTTTCAGATGCAACAGGAATTTTTGGGTTAGGTCAATCCGTTCGCGAGGTATGGGAGTTTGAAGACAAGAAATGGTTGAGAAGGCAAAAAATTTTTCGCAATTCTGCTGCTCCAAACGCTTAACCAGAATGGCCTAGGGAAAAAATACACATACCGCAGTAATCGGGCGAGTTTCTACTTTCAGATGCAACAGGAATTTTTGGGTTAGGTCAATCCGTTCGCGAGATATGGGAGTTTGAAGCCAACAAATGGTTGAGAAGGCAAAAAATTTTTCGCAATTCTGCTGCTCCAAACGCTTAACCAGAATGGCCTAGGGAAAAAATACACATACCGTTGTAATCGGGCTGATTTCTACTTTCAGATACAATACGAATTTTTGGGTTACGTCAAGCCGTTCGCGAGGTATGGGAGTTTGAAGCCAAGAAATGGTAGAGAAGGCAAAAAATTTTCGCAATTCTGCTGCTCCAAACGCTTAACCAGAATGGCCTAGGGAAAAAATACACATACCGTTGTAATCGGGCGAGTTTCTACTTTAAGATGCAATAGGAATTTTTGGGTTAGTTCAATCCGTTCGCGAGATATGAGACTTTGAAGCCAAGAAATGGTTGAGAAGGCAAAAAATTTTTCGCAATTCTGCTGCTCCAAACGCTTAACCAGAATGGCCTAGGGAAAAAATACACATACCGTTGTAATCGGGCGAGTTTCTACTTTCAGATGCAATAGGAAATTTTGGGTTACGTCAATCCGTTCGCAAGATATGGGATTTTGAAGCTAAGAAATGGTTGAGAAGACAACAAATTTTTCGCACTTCTGCTGCTCCAAACGCTTAACCAGAATGGCCTAGGGAACAAATACACATACCGTTGTAATCGGGCGAGTTTCTACTTTCAGGTGCAATAGGAATTTTTGGGTTAGGTCAATCCGTTCGCGAGATATGGGAGTTTGAAGCCAAGAAATGGTTGAGAAGGCAAAAAATTTTTCGCAATTCTGCTGCTCCAAACGCTTAACCAGAATGGACTAGGGAAAAAATACACATACCGTTGTAATCGGGCGAGTTTCTACTTTCACACGCAACAGGAATTTTTGGGTTAGGTCTATCCGTTCGCGAGATATGGGAGTTTGAAGCTAAGAAATGGTTGAGAATGCATACAATTCTTCGCAATTCTACAGATCCAAACGCTTAACCAGAATGCCCTAGGGAAAAAATACACATACCGTTGTAATCGGGCGAGTTTCTACTTTCACATGCAACAGGAACTTTTGGGTTAGGTCTATCCGTTCGCGAGATATGGGAGTTTGAAGCCAAGAAATGCTTGAGAAGGCAAAAAATTTTTCGCAATTCTGTTCCTCCAAACGCTAAACCAGAATGGCCTAGGGAAAAAATACACATACCGTTGTAATCGGGCGAGTTTCTACTTTCAGATGCAATAGGAATTTTTGGGTTAGGTCAATCCGTTCGCGAGATATGGGAGTTTGAAGACAAGAAACCGTTGAGAAGGCAAAAAATTTTTCGCAATTCTGCAGCTCCGAACGCTTAACCAGAATGGCCCAGGGAAAAAATACACATACCGTTGTAATCGGGCGAGTTTCTACTTTCACATGCAACAGGAACTTTTGGGTTAGGTCTATCCGTTCGCGAGATATGGGAGTTTGAAGCCAAGAAATGCTTGAGAAGGCAAAAAATTTTTCGCAATTCTGTTCCTCCAAACGCTAAACCAGAATGGCCTAGGGAAAAAATACACATACGTTGTAATCGGGCGAGTTTCTACTTTCAGATGCAATAGGAATTTTTGGGTTAGGTCAATCCGTTCGCGAGATATGGGAGTTTGAAGACAAGAAATCGTTGAGGAGGCAAAAAATTTTTCGCAATTCCGCTGCTCCGAACGCTTAACCAGAATGGCCTACGGAAAAAATACACATACCGTTGTAATCGGGCGAGATTCTACTTTCACATGCAACAGGAACTTTTGGGTTAGGTCAATCCGTTCGCGAGATATGGGAGTTTGAAGCTAAGAAATTGTTGAGAAGACAACAAATTTTTCGCAATTCTGCTGCTCCAAACGCTTAACCAGAATGGCCTAGGGAAAAAATATACATACCGTTGTAATCGGGCGAGTTTCTACTTTCAGATGCAATAGGAATTTTTGGGTTAGGTCAATCCGTTCGCGAGATATGGGAGTTTGAAGCCAAGAAATGGTAGAGAAGGCAAAAAATTTTTCACAATTCTGCTGCTCCAAACGCTTAACCAGAATGACCTAGGGAAAAAATACACATACCGTTGTAATCGGGCGACTTTCTACTTTCAGATGCAATAGGAATTTTTGGGTCAGGTCAATCCGTTCGCGAGATATGGGACTATGAAGCCAAGAAATGGTTGAGAAGGCAAAAAATTTTTCGCAATTCTGCTGCTCCAAACGCTTAACCAGAATGGCCTAGGGAAAAAATACACATACCGCTGTAATCGGGCGAGTTTCTACTGTCAGATGCAATAGGAATTTTTGGGTTAGGTCAATCCGTTCGCGAGATATGGGACTTTGGAGCCAAGAAGTGGTTGAGAAGGCAAAAAATTTTTGCAATTCTGCTGCTCCAAACGCTTAACCAGAATGGCCTAGGTAAAAAATACATATACCGTTGTAATCGGGCGAGTTTCTACTTTCAGACGCAATAGGAATTTTTGGGGTAGGTCAATCCGTCCGCGAGATATGGGAGTTAGAAGACAAGAAATGGTTGAGAAGGCAAAAAATTTTTCGCAATTCTGCTGCTCCAAACGCTTAATCAGAATGGCCTATGGAAAAAATGCACATACCGTTGTAATCGGACGAGTTTCTGCTTTCAGATGCAACAGGAATTTTTGGGTTAGGTCAATCCGTTCGCGAGATATGGGAGTTTGAAGACAAGAAATGTTTGAGAAGGCAAAAAATTTTTCGCAATTCTGCTGCTCCAAACGCTTAACCAGAATGGCCTAGGGAAAAAATACACATACCGTTGTAATCGGGCGAGTTTCTACTTTCAGATGCAATAGGAATTTGTGGGTTAGGTCAATCCGTTCGCGAGATATGGGAGTTTGAAGCCAAGAAATGGTTGAGAAGGCAAAATATTTTTCGCAATTCTGCTGCTCCAAACGCTTAACCAGAATGGCCTAGGGAAAAAATACGCATACCGTTATAATCGGGCGAGTTTCTACTTTCAGACGCTGCAGGAATTTTTGGGTTTGGTCAATCCGTTCGCGAGATATGGGACTTTGAAGCTAAGAAATGGTTGAGAAGAAAACAAATTTTCGCAATTCTGCTGCTCCAAACGCTTAAACAGAATGGGCTAGGGAAGAAATACACGTACCGTTGTAATCGGGCGAGTTTCTACTTTCACACGCAACAGGAATTTTTGGGTTAGGTCAATCCGTCCGCGAGATATGGGAGTTTGAAGCCAAGAAATGGTTGAGAAGACAAAAGATTTTTCGCAATTCTGCTGCTCCAAACGCTTAACCAGAATGGCCTATGGAAAAAATACACATACCGTTGTAATCGGGCGAGTTTCTACTTTCAGATGCAATAGGAATTTTTGGGTTAGGTCAATCCGTTCGCGAGATATGGGAGTTTGAAGCCAAGAAATGGTAGAGAAGGCAAAAAATTTTTCACAATTCTGCTGCTCCAAACGCTTAACCAGAATGACCTAGGGAAAAAATACACATACCGTTGTAATCGGGCGACTTTCTACTTTCAGATGCAATAGGAATTTTTGGGTCAGGTCAATCCGTTCGCGAGATATGGGACTATGAAGCCAAGAAATGGTTGAGAAGGCAAAAAATTTTTCGCAATTCTGCTGCTCCAAACGCTTAACCAGAATGGCCTAGGGAAAAAATACACATACCGCTGTAATCGGGCGAGTTTCTACTGTCAGATGCAATAGGAATTTTTGGGTTAGGTCAATCCGTTCGCGAGATATGGGACTTTGGAGCCAAGAAGTGGTTGAGAAGGCAAAAAATTTTTGCAATTCTGCTGCTCCAAACGCTTAACCAGAATGGCCTAGGTAAAAAATACATATACCGTTGTAATCGGGCGAGTTTCTACTTTCAGACGCAATAGGAATTTTTGGGGTAGGTCAATCCGTCCGCGAGATATGGGAGTTAGAAGACAAGAAATGGTTGAGAAGGCAAAAAATTTTTCGCAATTCTGCTGCTCCAAACGCTTAATCAGAATGGCCTATGGAAAAAATGCACATACCGTTGTAATCGGACGAGTTTCTGCTTTCAGATGCAACAGGAATTTTTGGGTTAGGTCAATCCGTTCGCGAGATATGGGAGTTTGAAGACAAGAAATGTTTGAGAAGGCAAAAAATTTTTCGCAATTCTGCTGCTCCAAACGCTTAACCAGAATGGCCTAGGGAAAAAATACACATACCGTTGTAATCGGGCGAGTTTCTACTTTCAGATGCAATAGGAATTTGTGGGTTAGGTCAATCCGTTCGCGAGATATGGGAGTTTGAAGCCAAGAAATGGTTGAGAAGGCAAAATATTTTTCGCAATTCTGCTGCTCCAAACGCTTAACCAGAATGGCCTAGGGAAAAAATACGCATACCGTTATAATCGGGCGAGTTTCTACTTTCAGACGCTGCAGGAATTTTTGGGTTTGGTCAATCCGTTCGCGAGATATGGGACTTTGAAGCTAAGAAATGGTTGAGAAGAAAACAAATTTTCGCAATTCTGCTGCTCCAAACGCTTAAACAGAATGGGCTAGGGAAGAAATACACGTACCGTTGTAATCGGGCGAGTTTCTACTTTCACACGCAACAGGAATTTTTGGGTTAGGTCAATCCGTCCGCGAGATATGGGAGTTTGAAGCCAAGAAATGGTTGAGAAGACAAAAGATTTTTCGCAATTCTGCTGCTCCAAACGCTTAACCAGAATGGCCTATGGAAAAAATACACATACCGTTGTAATCGGGCGAGTTTCTACTTTCAGATGCGACAGGAATTTTTGGGTTAGGTCAATCCGTTCGCGAGATATGGGAGATTGAAGCCAAGAAATGGTTGAGAAGGCAACAAATTTTCGCACTTCTGCTGCTCCAAACGCTTAACCAGAATGGCCTAGGGAAAAAATACACATACCGCTGTAATCGGGCGAGTTTCTACTTTCAGATGCAATAGGAATTTTTGGGTTAGGTCAATCCGTTCGCGAGATATGGGACTTTGGAGCCAAGAAATGGTTGAGAAGGCAAAAAATTTTTGCAATTCTGTTGCTCCAAACGCTTAACCAGAATGGCCTAGGGAAATAATACACATACCGTTGTAATCGGGCGAGTTTCTACTTTCAGATGCAATAGAAATTTTTGGGTTAGGTCAACCCGTTGGCGAGATTTGGGAGTTTGGAAGGACAAGAAATGGTTGAGAAGGCAAAAATTTTTTCGCATTTCTGCTGCTCCAAACGCATAACCAGAATGGCCTAGGGAAAAAATACACATACCGTTGTAATGGGGCGAGTTTCTACTTTCAGATGCAATAGGAATTTTTGGGTTAGGTCAATCCGTTCGCGAGATATGGGAGTTTGAAGCCAAGAAATGGTAGATAAGGCAAAAAATTTATCACAATTCTGCTGCTCCAAACGCTTAACCAGAATGGCCTAGGGAAAAAAATACACATACCGCTGTAATCGGGCGAGTTTCTACTGTCAGATGCAATAGGAATTTTTGAGTTAGGTCAATCCGTTCGCGAGATATGGGACTTTGGAGCCAAGAAGTGGTTGAGAAGGCAAAAAATTTTTGCAATTCTGCTGCTCCAAACGCTTAACCAGAATGGCCTAGGTAAAAAATACACATACCGTTGTAATCGGGCGAGTTTCTACTTTCAGATGCAATAGGAATTTTTGGGGTAGGTCAATCCGTCCGCGAGATATGGAGTTAGAAGACAAGAAATGGTTGAGAAGGCAAAAAATTTTCGCAATTCTGCTGTTCCAAACGCTTAATCAGAATGGCCTATGGAAAAAATGCACATACCGTTGTAATCGGGCGAGTTTCTGCTTTCAGATGCAACAGGAATTTTTGGGTTAGGTCAATCCGTTCGCGAGATATGGGAGTTTGAAGACAAGAAATGTTTGAGAAGGCAAAAAATTTTTCGCAATTCTGCTGCTCCAAACGCTTAACCAGAATGGCCTAAGGAAAAAATACACATACCGTTGTAATCGGGCGAGTTTCTACTTTCAGATGCAATAGGAATTTTTGGGTTAGGTCAATCCGTTCGCGAGATATGGGAGTTTGAAGCCAAGAAATGGTTGAGAAGGCAAAATATTTTTCGCATTCTGCTGCTCCAAACGCTTAACCAGAATGGCCTAGGGAAAAAATACGCATACCGTTATAATCGGGCGAGTTTCTACTTTCAGACGCTGCAGGAATTTTTGGGTTTGGTCAATCCGTTCGCGAGATATGGGACTTTGAAGCTAAGAAATGGTTGAGAAGAAAACAAATTTTCGCAATTCTGCTGCTCCAAACGCTTAAACAGAATGGGCTAGGGAAAAAATACACGTACCGTTGTAATCGGGCGAGTTTCTACTTTCACACGCAACAGGAATTTTTGGGTTAGGTCAATCCGTCCGCGAGATATGGGAGTTTGAAGCCAAGAAATGGTTGAGAAGACAAAAGATTTTTCGCAATTCTGCTGCTCCAAACGCTTAACCAGAATGGCCTATGGAAAAAATACACATACCGTTGTAATCGGGCGAGTTTCTACTTTCAGATGCGACAGGAATTTTTGGGTTAGGTCAATCCGTTCGCGAGATATGGGAGTTTGAAGCCAAGAAATGGTTGAGAAGGCAAAAAATTTTTCGCAATTCTGCTGCTCCAAACGCTTAATCAGAATGGCCTAGGGAAAAAATACACATACCGCTGTAATCGGGCGAGTTTCTACTTTCAGATGCAATAGGAATTTTTGGGTTAGGTCAATCCGTTCGCGAGATATGGGAGTTTGAAGCCAAGAAATGGTTGAGAAGGCAACAAATTTTTCGCAGTTCTGCTGCTCCAAACGCTTAACCAGAAATGGCCTAGGGAAAAAATACACATACCGCTGTAATCGGGCGAGTTTCTACTTTCAGATGCAATAGGAATTTTTGGGTTCGGTCAATCCGTTCGCGAGATATGGGACTTTGGAGCCAAGAAATGGTTGAGAAGGCAAAAAATTTTTCGCAATTCTGCTGCTCCAAACGCTTAACCAGAATGACCTAGGGAAAAAATACACATAGCGTTGTAATCGGGCGAGTTTCTACTTTCAGACGCAACAGGAATTTTTGGGTTAGGTCAATCCGTTCGCGAGATATGGGAGTTTGAAGCCAAGAAATGGTAGAGAAGGCAAAAATTTTTCGCAATTCTACTGCTCCAAACGCTTAACCAGAATGGCCTAGGGAAAAAATAAACAT
The DNA here is from genome assembly GCF_051014685.1 of Ptiloglossa arizonensis. Classification (NCBI taxonomy): domain Eukaryota; kingdom Metazoa; phylum Arthropoda; class Insecta; order Hymenoptera; family Colletidae; genus Ptiloglossa; species Ptiloglossa arizonensis. Next base: position 62,861 of record NW_027479779.1, read on the forward strand.
ACCGCTGTAATCGGGCGAGTTTCTACTTTCAGATGCAATAGGAATTTTTGGGTTAGGTCAATCCGTTCGCGAGATATGGGACTTTGGAGCCAAGAAATGGTTGAGAAGGCAAAAAATTTTTGCAATTCTGTTGCTCCCAAACGCTTAACCAGAATGGCCTAGGGAAATAATACACATACCGTTGTAATCGGGCGAGTTTCTACTTTCAGATGCAATAGGAATTTTTGGGTTAGGTCAATCCGTTCGCGAGGTATGGGAGTTTGAAGACAAGAAATGGTTGAGAAGGCAAAAAATTTTTCGCAATTCTGCTGCTCCAAACGCTTAACCAGAATGGCCTAGGGAAAAAATACACATACCGCAGTAATCGGGCGAGTTTCTACTTTCAGATGCAACAGGAATTTTTGGGTTAGGTCAATCCGTTCGCGAGATATGGGAGTTTGAAGCCAACAAATGGTTGAGAAGGCAAAAAATTTTTCGCAATTCTGCTGCTCCAAACGCTTAACCAGAATGGCCTAGGGAAAAAATACACATACCGTTGTAATCGGCTGATTTCTACTTTCAGATACAATACGAATTTTTGGGTTACGTCAAGCCGTTCGCGAGGTATGGGAGTTTGAAGCCAAGAAATGGTAGAGAAGGCAAAAAATTTTCGCAATTCTGCTGCTCCAAACGCTTAACCAGAATGGCTAGGGAAAAAATACACATACCGTTGTAATCGGGCGAGTTTCTACTTTAAGATGCAATAGGAATTTTTGGGTTAGTTCAATCCGTTCGCGAGATATGAGACTTTGAAGCCAAGAAATGGTTGAGAAGGCAAAAAATTTTTCGCAATTCTGCTGCTCCAAACGCTTAACCAGAATGGCCTAGGGAAAAAATACACATACCGTTGTAATCGGGCGAGTTTCTACTTTCAGATGCAATAGGAAATTTTGGTTACGTCAATCCGTTCGCAAGATATGGGATTTTGAAGCTAAGAAATGGTTGAGAAGACAACAAATTTTTCGCACTTCTGCTGCTCCAAACGCTTAACCAGAATGGCCTAGGGAACAAATACACATACCGTTGTAATCGGGCGAGTTTCTACTTTCAGGTGCAATAGGAATTTTTGGGTAGGTCAATCCGTTCGCGAGATATGGGAGTTTGAAGCCAAGAAATGGTTGAGAAGGCAAAAAATTTTTCGCAATTCTGCTGCTCCAAACGCTTAACCAGAATGGACTAGGGAAAAAATACACATACCGTTGTAATCGGGCGAGTTTCTACTTTCACACGCAACAGGAATTTTTGGGTTAGGTCTATCCGTTCGCGAGATATGGGAGTTTGAAGCTAAGAAATGGTTGAGAATGCATACAATTCTTCGCAATTCTACAGATCCAAACGCTTAACCAGAATGCCCTAGGGAAAAATACACATACCGTTGTAATCGGGCGAGTTTCTACTTTCACATGCAACAGGAACTTTTGGGTTAGGTCTATCCGTTCGCGAGATATGGGAGTTTGAAGCCAAGAAATGCTTGAGAAGGCAAAAATTTTTCGCAATTCTGTTCCTCCAAACGCTAAACCAGAATGGCCTAGGGAAAAAATACACATACCGTTGTAATCGGGCGAGTTTCTACTTTCAGATGCAATAGGAATTTTTGGGTTAGGTCAATCCGTTCGCGAGATATGGGAGTTTGAAGACAAGAAACCGTTGAGAAGGCAAAAAATTTTCGCAATTCTGCAGCTCCGAACGCTTAACCAGAATGGCCCAGGGAAAAAATACACATACCGTTGTAATCGGGCGAGTTTCTACTTTCACATGCAACAGGAACTTTTGGGTTAGGTCTATCCGTTCGCGAGATATGGAGTTTGAAGCCAAGAAATGCTTGAGAAGGCAAAAAATTTTTCGCAATTCTGTTCCTCCAAACGCTAAACCAGAATGGCCTAGGGAAAAAATACACATACCGTTGTAATCGGGCGAGTTTCTACTTTCAGATGCAATAGGAATTTTTGGGTTAGGTCAATCCGTTCGCGAGATATGGGAGTTTGAAGACAAGAAATCGTTGAGGAGGCAAAAAATTTTCGCAATTCCGCTGCTCCGAACGCTTAACCAGAATGGCCTACGGAAAAAATACACATACCGTTGTAATCGGGCGAGATTCTACTTTCACATGCAACAGGAACTTTTGGGTTAGGTCAATCCGTTCGCGAGATATGGGAGTTTGAAGCTAAGAAATTGTTGAGAAGACAACAAATTTTTCGCAATTCTGCTGCTCCAAACGCTTAACCAGAATGGCCTAGGGAAAAAATATACATACCGTTGTAATCGGGCGAGTTTCTACTTTCAGATGCAATAGGAATTTTTGGGTTAGGTCAATCCGTTCGCGAGATATGGGAGTTTGAAGCCAAGAAATGGTAGAGAAGGCAAAAAATTTTCACAATTCTGCTGCTCCAAACGCTTAACCAGAATGACCTAGGGAAAAAATACACATACCGTTGTAATCGGGCGACTTTCTACTTTCAGATGCAATAGGAATTTTTGGGTCAGGTCAATCCGTTCGCGAGATATGGGACTATGAAGCCAAGAAATGGTTGAGAAGGCAAAAAATTTTTCGCAATTCTGCTGCTCCAAACGCTTAACCAGAATGGCCTAGGGAAAAAATACACATACCGCTGTAATCGGGCGAGTTTCTACTGTCAGATGCAATAGGAATTTTTGGGTTAGGTCAATCCGTTCGCGAGATATGGGACTTTGGAGCCAAGAAGTGGTTGAGAAGGCAAAAAATTTTTGCAATTCTGCTGCTCCAAACGCTTAACCAGAATGGCCTAGGTAAAAAATACATATACCGTTGTAATCGGGCGAGTTTCTACTTTCAGACGCAATAGGAATTTTTGGGGTAGGTCAATCCGTCCGCGAGATATGGGAGTTAGAAGACAAGAAATGGTTGAGAAGGCAAAAAATTTTTCGCAATTCTGCTGCTCCAAACGCTTAATCAGAATGGCCTATGGAAAAAATGCACATACCGTTGTAATCGGACGAGTTTCTGCTTTCAGAT